>NC_134675.1:10000-89742 GCF_030463565.1 Pelecanus crispus | reverse complement strand
TAATGGGTGCTGGAGGTTGCAAAATATAAAACCAGATTTACCATGTGGCCAGTTCCAAATTTCCCTTCCAATTTACATTTGATATAAAGAAACTCAAATTGTCCATTTCTGGCATGTATTTTGAAGTCTTCTCCCAGAAATAAAGGCAGGGTCATCTCTATTTTTTTTGTCTCATAAGCATGTAGAAGAATACTAACCAAGCACCAAAAATATTTCCTAGATTTGTGAAATGTTTTGGCTGCAAAATAAAATAAGTAATCCTATTTAAAACAACAGGCCTTCCAACCCCAAGTTTCTGCACTTTTGTGACTGATCATTTAAAACGGTGGAAAGTAACAATCAAGGTTCATAATGAAATGGTGTCATTGTGATGGAGGTAAAAAAAGCAAAGACAAAGCTGCCTTAGCCTGAATTTGTATTTAATGTTGTTTGCATTAATAATAGTCATTGTCCCGAGGTACCTCTTTTGCACATCTTCCCACACACACACACTTCTTCCTACAGCACCATCAAATTATTTCCAGTTTTACATCTAGCACTGGAGAGCATGTGTGTGTGGAGATTAGGGGTTATATGCATACTCACCAAAACAATGTATGGGAGTGAGGCAAAAACCAATTTGAGCACTAGTATTGGAACATTGCTGGGATTTCTTGAGCCCTCAAGCACTGCAATTTGTATGGATGGAAGAGAGAGTAGAACCATAAAGCTTCTGTCACAGTGAAGGGGAAGATCCCTCCTCTGGTCTGAGGAAGTTTTATCTGAGTGGCGAAGCTGAGATAGTCTTCTTAAAGGAGCCCAGATTTTATTGACCACAGAAGAGATCAGGTACATTAGAACTTTATTCTTAAAACTATCCCAGCTCAGTTACAGACCAAATTGTAGCGAGTACAAAGCACACAAACAGGGTCTCTCCCATTAAATCTTTGAGCTATACAAGTTGATTACTAAACAGGACCAAATTCTTATCTGTCCTTCCCCTCTCCCTTCACTGAAGGGTTGTAAGAAATAGGAGGAAGAATAATTTCTGGGCAGAAGGACCACTGTTGGATTTAGCGAATTTCAGGAGGAACTGTCTTTACGGCTGCTAGAACATGCATGTGTTCTGCCTGCAATTTTATATAAATCATCTTCTTCGCAGTAAGAGAGCGCCTAGGCTTTGCAGTCTTTGACGTACCATCAGCACCAAGGCAGATAATTTGCTTCTTTGTCTTTTAATATTACATTTTAAATTTAAAAACAAACCAAACCCCACAACCACAAACCTAAACCACACAACTTCTATCAAGCTACCCTCCAGGGAAACAATCCCATTTCAAAATGAAGGCTCTTGTGAGAACCTGGCATCAAGCCTAGGAAAAAAAAGGTCTTCATGGAGGTAGTCTGGAAATGTTTCAACACTCTCTCCCATTCCTCCCACTAGTTCCAGGGAATCAAATGCAGTCGTGATCTGCCCATTAGCTCTCCTTTAACACATGGTCAAGTTTTGCAAGGAGTTTTCTCTTGCAGAAACCCTCATAGAAGCCAAGCACTTCCTCATGGATACTGGGAGGAAATTTTTTCAACATGGGTAAATTAATCCATAACTTCCTTCTGGGGAGTTTCTTCCATCTCACACTAGTTCTGAAGACTGTTTAGCCCATGTTCCACCAAAGAGCAGTCACAGTGGAAAAAAAGGAAAGAAAAGTTAAAAGAACTCTACAGGACCGTGCAAGAGCCATGGCACTGATTTTATATAGAAACCTGTATTTCTAATACTTGCTCTGTTCACCTAAATTCTTGCAGAGGTATTAACAGTTTCAAGAGAGCTACTGCTCCCAGATTAAGCAACTGCAGAGGAAATGCAGGGGTTTCCCTAGACCGCAGCTTGGAGTCCCACCGGTTTTAGCTGCTGAACTCACAACTCTATGGCCAAATAGAGGAAGCAGCCCTACAGCTCAGAGTAATGCCGGTGCAATAATATTGCCAGTGTGCCAGAGCACACAGTCTGCCTGCTGAGCAGAAGTGCCAAAAGGTGACAAAGTTCATGCTCCATGGCAATATTAGTGCTACTTTCCAGGTGTGGTGATCAGCAATAAAGAGGTTAACCGTACTGACAACTCTGTGATCCTGAATTAGCCTTGCAAGTTAACAGTCCGTTAGAGGACTTCCAATAGGAATGAAGATAGTTTGCACCTTTCTTAACGCTCTCATTTCAATCTCTGGTGACTCAATAGGACATCAGCATGTAAACAAAGGCACTGTTATCTCCTCAGCCAGGCAGCCCTGCTAGTTGCAGGGAGTATGGAAGTCTGGACAGAAGCTGTGGTAGATGTCAGCTTTGCCTGGCCGCTTTGTCTTATCACATCTGTACCCTGGGGGACAGGAGGGGACTTTAGGCTTGGTCCAGTTTCTCTGTTCATCTTTCCAGCAGAGATCAATGTCTCACCAGGTGCAACACTTTAGGAGGTGATGGTCTGCGTAAAAAAGTAAAACAACTCAACCCGCATACACACTTTAGCTGGCCTGGGATAGATGGATGATGTCTCATTCATGTGCTCAGGGAGTGGAAGTAAATAGATGCTTCAGGAACAGGTTCCAACCTCATAAACAGGATACATCTACTCTGACCCAGGAAATTCAGTGGTAAAGTCTACCTGGGCCAAAACATTTTGTTTCCAGGGCAGCTCTTCGTTGGTACGCACTGATTTCCAGGCAACTCTGTTGTGGAGAAGCTGCCTGACACCAAAGTCCTGTTCTTGGAGCCACTGAAGCCAATAGGAGCTACTCAGTGAACTACATGGCAGAAAAGCCAAAAGCAGGGGGGATGAGCAGTACACAGTAGGAAGCTGTTGATTTTTTTTTTTTTTCTCTCAGCCAAAACTATTTCTTGAGAGGCTCTGATTAGCACCTCAGGATGAAAAACTTAGATACAGATAGGGATCTTAGGAAAATGATGTGGAGAATAACACATTGAAAACACACTTTTTTTTTAATATGTAATCAGAAGGACAGTGCCACTTTTAACATCCCCTCATAGAATTGAGAATTACTTTTTTCCTCCACGGATTTGGAAGAATTGTTCATTTTCTTGCAATGATTTTGAGGAAACCATGGAAAAATGGAGAATAAATAGAAGTCATGTTATCCAACCCAGTACAGTGATTCTCTGCCTTTATGCAACAAATGAACGCTGGATCAGTTCAGTTCACCGTAGAACTAAATATCAGTTTCACTACAATATTATGTTATGTAGTCATTGAGAGAATTTCACTCTATCTCAGTGGCAGCTTGAAATCCCCCCTCCCCCAATCCTGCCCAGCCTACAGGGCCCCTCAGTGACAGCCAGAAGCCCCCTGCTCACCTCCTAGACCCCCATACCATGTCCCTTTCCCCACTCCTACCCTGGCTCCGTACCCATGAAACAACCTCATGACAACCCACGGAAACTACATGTCTTGATAGCAATTGCTCCTCTTAAACCCAGCTCTCCATAAGGTGTGAGAACACACCTTGATGAGAAGGGGAAGCTATTGTCAGGACACTGAGGGCACTAATAGGTCTTAATGGCCCTGACCAGCCTCACCTGGGGTTTCCACCCCCACCCTCTGCCAACCGCCCCAGGAGCTCCATTTAAGCTCAGCCCTGGACCCTTCTAGTATGAGCTGTCTTGCAAGTGTACTTGTCTCAAGTTCTATTATTAGTTTTGTTTTCTGAACAGCCTTTAGGCTTACACTGTAAATAGCTTGTTTTTCAGCTCTAGCTTGTGGATGGGCCCATAAGGTCTATGTTGTAGTTTTGTCTCTAGTCTCCATCTTTTGCTGCTCCTGACTAGACCGCCCTGGAGATGGATGCCAGACCTGATGGATTATATCATATATATTGTCATGGATAAACCCCAGATGGCAACTAAGCACCACACAGCTACTTGCTCACTCCCCCTCCCAGTGGGATGGGGGAGAGAATCAGAAGAGTTAAAGTAACAAAACTTGTGGGTTGAGATAAAGACAGTTCAGTAGGTAAAACAAAAGCTGTGCATGCAAGCAAAGCAAAACGAGGAATTCATTCACTACTTCCCATCAGCAGGCAGGTGTTCAGACATCTCCAGGAAAGCAGGGCTCCATCAAGTGTAATGGTTGCCTGGGAAGACAAACACCATAACTCGAAACATCCCCCTTCCTTCTTCCTCCAGCTTTGTATGCTGAGCATGATGTCATATGGTATTGTTGTCTCACAAAGGGAGTTCGTTACCTGGTGTGCAACAATCTGATTCAGACACTGAGTCGAGATATCAATTTTATTTCATTTCTGCACAGAGATGGGTGCTGTCCTGGTTTCGGCTGGGATAGAGTTAATTTTCTTCCTAGTAGCAGGCACAGTGCTGTGGTTTGGATTTAGGATGAGAATAACGCTGATAACACGCTGATGGTTTAGTTGTTGCTCAGTACTGCTTATGCCAGTCAAGGACTTTTCAGCTTCCCATGCTCTGCCAGGGGCACAAGAAACTGGGAGGAGGCACAGCCAGAATAGTTGATCCAAACTGACCAAAGGGCCATTCCATAACATATGACGTCATGCTCAGTATAGAAACTGGGGGGGGTTGGCCGGGGAGCAGCGATCGCTGCTCGGGAACTGGCTGGGTATCGGTCGGCGGGTGGTGAGCAATTGCATTGTGCATCACTTGCTTTGTATATCATTATTATTATTATTATCATTATTATACTGTTACTATTAGCATTACTATTTTACTTTATTTCAATTATTAAACTGTTCTTATCTCAACCCAGGAGTGTTTCTCACTCTTACTCCTCCGATTCTCTCCCCCATCCCATCGGGGTAGGGGGAGTGAGCGAGCGGCTGCGTGGTGCTGAGTTGCTGGCTGGGGCTAAACCACGACAGTCCTTTTTGGCACCCAACGTGGGGCACGAAGGGTTTGAGATAACAACAGATTAACCAGAGTGTATTAAGGAGTCTGTTAACAGTTGCCAGTCACGATATTAGTTCATCTGATCTGCGCCATGTTCTTTTTTTTGCAGCACGCGTTAAAGCTTGCTGTCAGTTTGTGTAGTGTGCTATGCTCTGCAGTGATTCATGATCTTTTGCTTGGGAGGCTCCTTATCAAAACCCTGACCTTGAGCATTCTTTGGTATTTGGGTTTCATACAGAAGTCACTACTGTACTTCGGGTACTACCTCATGGAGAGAGTTAGCAATTATACTTCTTACTCTGAGAGGCTTCTTGTGGAGGAAATACAGAATGGCACCTTTGCTGCTTTCTCTATGATGTTTCCTCCTTCATTACAACAACTTTCCTGTATCTTGAACACCCCTGGGCAGTTAAGATACTTCTATTGATAATTCTTGGGAATGTTGTTTCCGTTTTGATAAAGGTCAGTAAGCAGTTTAAAAATATCATCCAGAGATCTACCCCAAGGCTGGATAATTATGAGTGGCAGGGTGTGTGGGATAGTATGGGCAAGTACCTAGGGCAGTGGGGACCTCCAGTGTTTTGGAACTTCACCCCTGAACAAGTGCAGAATCCTGAAGAATTAGTAAAGTATTTGGAAGAAGTATGTTGTCACCCTGGTAGCTCCAGAGAGACACAAATCATTGCAACATGCTGGGGACTGGCCCATGCCTATCGAGCCGTGGTCAACACTAATCACTACCCTCAAAAGAAAGAGAAGGTCTTTGGATCTGATGACAAAACAACAAGCACTGTGGCTACTCAAACCCCCACTACAGGCACTGCAGCTACTCCAACCCCCACTACAGGCACTGCGGCTACTCAAACCCCTGCCCCAGGCACTGTGGCTACTCCAGCCACAGCCACGAGCACTGCGGCTACTCAAACCACAGCCATGGGCACTGCGGCTACTCAAACCCCAGTGACAGACACTGCGGCTAAACCAGAGAACCAACCTGCGCCGGTATCAGTTGCCCCTATACAGAAGAAAAAATACACGAGGAAATCGGTTCGTTTAGTAAGGGATGAAGATGAACCAGGGCCATCACGAGAACCAGAGGAGGAAGAACCCATAAATGAGATGGCGACCACCCGATCCCTATCCCTGAGTGAGCTGCGAGATATGCGAAAAGATTTCAGTCGACATCCAGGCGAGCACATCATCACCTGGCTGCTCCGATGCTGGGATAACGGGGCCAGTAGCCTGGATTTAGAGGGTAGGGAAGCCAAGCAGCTGGGATCCCTTTCTAGGGAAGGGGGCATTGACAAAGCAATTGGAAAAGGGGCAAAACCGCTCAGCCTCTGGAGGCGACTTCTGTCAAGTGTGAAGGAAAGGTATCCCTTCAAGGAGGATGTTTTATACCGTCCAAGCAAATGGACCACCATAGAGAAGGGTATCCAGTACTTGAGGGAATTAGGCGTGCTGGAGGTGATTTATAGTGACCTGAATGATGAGCAGTTACCCAAAGATCCAGATGAAGTCAGGTGCACACAATCCATGTGGCGGAAGTTGGTACGGAGCGCACCAGCATCGTATGCCAACTCGTTGGCAATACTGGCCTGGAAAGACGACGAGGCACCAACGGTGAATGAAGTGGCTAGACGACTCCGGGAATATGAAGAAAGTCTGTCTTCCTCCCTATGGGCCTGTGTCTCGGCTGTGGAAAAACTGTCTGAAAAAATAGGCCGAGAGTTCCAACAACTCGGAGAGGATCTGTCCTACTCCCTACCTGTACGGACCAGTATCTCAGCCATTAGGAGTCAATGTCCTTATGCTCAAGAGAGAGGATGGAGAGGATACACACCACGGGGCACCCTGTGGTTCTACCTGCGTGACCACGGAGAGGACATGAGGAAGTGGGATGGAAAACCCACCTCGACCCTAGAGGCACGGGGGCATGAGTTGCAAGGAAAAACTTTTACAAAAGGTGGTTCTCCCAGGAAAATTCCAGCTCCAGTTTCCAGCGAGCAGTTCCCCAGACAGAGAAGGAGGGCTAATTCTGCTCCCGATCTTAATCAAGGGACTTTTGATTCACATTTACAAGGAGTGAACAGTGAATACTATGACCAGTGTTAGAGGGGCCCTGCCTCCAGCCAGGTGGAGGAAAGGGAGAATCGGGTTTACTGGACTGTGTGGATTCGATGGCCTGGAACATCAGACCCCCAGGAGTAGAAGGCTCTAGTGGACACTGGTGCACAGTGTACCCTAATGCCATCAAATTCTAGAGGGGCAGAACCCATTTGTATTTCTGGAGTGACAGGGGGATCCCAACAGCTCACTGTACTGGAAGCTGAAGTGAGCCTAACTGGGAATGAGTGGCAAAAGCACCCCATTGTGACTGGCCCAGACGCTCCGTGCATCCTTGGCATAGACTACCTCAGGAGAGGGTATTTCAAGGACCCAAAAGGGTACCGGTGGGCTTTTGGTATAGCTGCTTTGGAGACAGAGGAAATTAAACAGTTGTCCACCTTGCCCGGTCTCTCAGAGGACCCTTCGATTGTAGGGTTGCTGAAGGTTGAGGAACAACAGGTGCCGATTGCTACCACAACTGTGCACAGGCGGCAATATCGCACCAACCGAGACTCCCTGATTCCCATCCATAACCTGATTCGTTGACTGGAGAGCCAGGGAGTGATCAGCAAGACTCGCTCACCCTTTAACAGTCCCATATGGCCAGTGCGAAAGTCTAACGGGGAGTGGAGACTAACAGTGGACTATCGTGGCCTGAACGAAGTTACACCGCCGCTGAGTGCTGCCGTGCCAGACATGCTAGAACTTCAATATGAACTGGAGTCAAAGGCAGCTAAGTGGTATGCCACAATTGATATTGCTAATGCATTTTTCTCCATCCCTTTGGCAGCAGAGTGCAGGCCCCAGTTTGCTTTTACCTGGAGGGGTGTTCAGTACACCTGGAACCGACTGCCCCAGGGGTGGAAGCACAGCCCCACCATTTGCCATGGACTGATCCAGACAGCACTGGAACAGGGTGAAGCTCCAGAACATCTGCAGTACATTGATGACATCATTGTGTTGGGCAATACAGCAGAAGAAGTTTTTGAGAAGGGAAAGAAAATAGTCCAAATCCTTCTGAAGGCTGGTTTTGCCATAAAACAGAGTAAGGTCAAGGGACCTGCACAGGAGATCCAATTTTTAGGAATAAAATGGCAAGATGGACGCCGTCAGATCCCAATGGATGTGATCAACAAAATAACAGCTATGTCCCCACCAACTAGCAAAAAGGAAACACAAGCTTTCTTAGGCGTTGTGGGTTTTTGGAGAATGCATATTCCAAATTACAGCCAGATCGTAAGCCCTCTCTATCAAGTGACCCGGAAGAAGAATGAATTCAAATGGGGCCCTGAGCAACAACAAGCCTTTGAACAAATTAAACGTGAGATAGTTCATGCAGTAGCCCTTGGGCCAGTCCGGGCAGGGCAGGATATTACAAATGTGCTCTACACTGCAGCTGGGGAGAATGGCCCTACCTGGAGCCTCTGGCAGAAAGCACCAGGGGAGACTCGAGGTTGACCCCGAGGGTTTTGGAGTCGGGGATACAGAGGATCCGAAGCCTGTTATACTCCAACTGAGAAAGAGATATTGGCAGCGTATGAAGGGGTTCGAGCTGCTTCAGAAGTGGTTGGTACTGAAGCACAGCTCCTGCTGGCACCCCGACTGCCGGTGTTGGGCTGGATGTTCAAAGGGAGGGTCTCCTCTACACATCATGCAACTGATGCTACATGGAGTAAGTGGGTTGCACTATTCACACAACAGGTTCGAATAGGAAACCCCAGTCGCCCAGGAATCTTGGAAGTGATCATGGACTGGCCAGAAGGAAAAAAACCTTAGAATATCACCAGAGGAGGAGGTGACACATGCTGAAGAGGCCCCACTGTATAATAAATTGCCAGAAAATGAAAAGCAATATGCCCTGTTCACTGATGGGCCCTGTCGCCTTGTGGGAAAGCATCGGAGGTGGAAAGCTGCCGTATGGAGTCCTATACGACAAGTTGCAGAAACTGCTGAAGGAGAAGGGGAGTCGAGTCAGTGTGCAGAGGTGAAAGCCATCCAGCTGGCTTTAGATATTGCTGAACGAGAAAAGTGGCCAGGCCTTTATCTCTGTACTGACACATGGATGATGGCAAATGCCCTGTGGGGGTGGTTGCAGCAATGGAAGCAGAGCAACTGGCAGCGCAGAGGCAAACCAATCTGGGCTGCCGCATTGACCTGCTGGGTTAGCTCAGTTGGTTAGAGCATGGTGCTAATAACGCCAAGTTCACAGGTTCAATCCCTGCTTACTGCAGGGGGGTTGGGCTCGATGATCTCTCAAGGTCCCTTCCAACCCAAAGCATTCTATGATTCTATGATTCTGTTGTGGCAAGATATTGCTGCCCGGGTAGAGAACCTGGTTGTAAAAGTTCGTCACGTAGATGCTCACGTACCCAAGAGCCGGGCCACTGAACAACATCAAAACAACCAGCAAGTAGATCAGGCTGCTAAGATTGAAGTGGCTCAGGTGGATCTGGACTGGCAACATAAGGGTGAACTATTCATAGCCTGGTGGGCCCATGACACCTCAGGCCATCAAGGAAGGGATGCAACATATAAATGGGCTCGTGATCGAGGGGTGGACTTAACTATGGACAGTATTGCACAGGCTATTCATGAGTGTGAAACATGCGCTGCAATCAAGCAAGCCAAGCGGTTCAAGCCCCTTGGGTATAGTGAACGATGGCTCAAATATAAATATGGGGAGGCCTGGCAGATTGATTACATCACACTCCCACAGACCCGCCAAGGCAAGCGCTATATGCTCACCATGGTGGAAGCAACCACCGGATGGCTGGAAACATATCCCATGCCCCATGCCACCGCCCGGAACACCATCCTGGGCCTTGAAAAGCAAGTCCTGTGGCGACATGACACCCCAGAAAGAATCGAGTCAGACAACGGGACTCATTTCCGAAACAACCTCATAGACACCTGGGCCAAAGAGCACGGCATTGAGCGGGTGTATCACATCCCTTACCATGCACCAGCCTCGGGGAAAATTGAGCGATACAATGGACTGTTAAAGACTCCCCTGAGAGCAATGGGTGGTGGGACATTCAAACATTGGGATACACATTTAGCAAAGGCCACCTGGTTAGTCAACACCAGGGGATCTGCCAATCGAGCTGGCCCTGCCCAATCAACACTTCTACGTACTGTAGAAGGAGATAAAGTCCCTGTAGTGCACATAAAAAATATGCTGGGGAAGACAGTCTTGGTTACTTCCCCCTCTGGCAAAGGCAAACCCATTCATGGGATTGCTTTTGGTCAAGGACCTGGGTGCACTTGGTGGGTGATGCAAAAGGATGGGGAAGTCCAATGTGTACCTCAAAGGGAATTTGATTTTGGGTGAAAATAGCCAATGAACTGAATTGTATGATATTAATTGTTTTATAATACTGTATGTCATCTCTTAACTGTATGTTATCTCTTAACTGCATGTTAATATAATAATATAGTATAATGTTAATATAATAATATAGTAGGTTAATATTAAGTATATAATACTGTATATTATGATTGCTATATTCCACATCAATCGTATTGCAGTAAGAATTGCCGAGCTTAATGAAAATGAACTTTGATGGAACCGTGTTGGAATGAGAACTGACTTCAGCATGTAACAGTCCAACACTGCACACCGCCTCTCCTGCTCTGAAACACTGTGATGACAGATGGAACCCAAAGTCATGGGCTAAATGAACTCAATGGACATTTTAGAGGGATGGGCCATAGACGAAGGGAATGATATCTGTGTATATATATCAAGATAGGGAAAGCGGTGGTGATTAATTGGAACACATTGGAAAGGGGAGGGCCTGTGCATGACATAGATGGTATAGAATAAGGGGTGGATACTGTCCTGGTTTCGGCTGGGATAGAGTTAATTTTCTTCCTAGTAGCAGGCATAGTGCTGTGTTTTGGATTTAGTAGGAGAAGAATATTGATAACACACTGATGTTTTTAGTTGTTGCTAAGTACTGCTTATGCTAGTCAAGGACTTTTTCAGCTTCCCATGCTCTGCCAGGCGCACAAGAAACTGGGAGGGGGCACAGCCAGAATAGTTGATCCAAACTGCCCCAAGGGCTATTCCATACCATATGACATCATGCTCAGTATATAAACTGGGGGGGGTTGGCTGGGGAGCAGCGATCGCTGCTCGGGAACTGGCTGGGTATCGGTCGGCGGGTGGTGAACAATTGCATTGTGCATCACTTACTTTGTATATTATTATTATCATTATTATATTATTATTATCATTATTATATTATTATTATCATTACCATTTTACTTTATTTCAATTATTAAACTGTTCTTATCTCAACCCAGGAGTGTTTCTCAGTCTTACTCCTCCGATTCTCTCCCCCATCCCATCAGGGTAGGGGGAGTGAGCGAGCGGCTGCGTGGTGCTGAGTTGCTGGCTGGGGCTAAACCATGACAGTGCTAGGTGGTAATTCCACAAAGCTAGCACACCTAATGAGACTTTCTGTGCCTTATTTATAGACAAAACTTACAGAGTTAGTAATTATCCTTTTTACAATGAGTAATTACCATCCTATCTGCTATTGGTCAACTATATTCTAATTAGCCTCTCTTGCTATGTAAATTAGCATGCATGCTCCTTATGGGGGTGTGGGGGGGGCAAATCCTTTTGGTCCTAAATTGAGTCGGTGGTCGTGATCTCCCTCTGCAGGAATTACCTTTCCCCCAGTTACTGTGCTTCAGCAATCATCCAGTTTTTCCGGCACCTGATGGGGCAGGATGTTCCTTTTATCAGTTTCTCAGAACTTGTTCAAGGTCTAGTTGCTCCAGGATGTCTTTGGTTAAAGGATACTGAATGTTTGTTCTTCTGATTAGGGATCATGAAGTGTCCTTTACTCGTCAGCTTACAAAAACATCTTGGCCTGATAAGATGTTAGCTGAGTTTCAGAGTTAACCTTCAACAGTATGGAATATCCCTTTGGTCAGTTGGGGTCAACTGTCCCAGCTGTGTCCCCTCCTAACTTCTTGTGCACCCCCAGCCTACTCACTGGCAGGGCAGTGTGAGGAGCACAAAAGGCCTTGACTGTATAAGTACTGCTCAGCAGTGACTAAAAGATCCCTGTATTATCAATGCTGTTTCCAGAACAAATCCAAAACATAGCCCCATACTAACTACTATGAAGAAAATTAACTCTATCCCAGCCAAAACCAGCACATATATATGTATGTATAAGTGTCGTATTTTAACCCCAGCCAGCAACTAAGCACCACGCAGCCGCTCGCTCACTCCCCCTGACCTGGTGGGATGGGGGAGGGAATCGGAAGAGTAAGAGTGAGAAACACTCCTGGGTTGAGATAAGAACAGTTTAATAATTGAAATAAAGTAAAATAGTAATGCTAATAATAACAAGGGGAATGTTGTGCCCATTTTTAAAGAGGGAAGAAAGGAGGACCCTGGGAACTATCAACCTGTCAGCCTCACCTCTGTGCCTGGGAAGATCATGGAGCAGATCCTCCTAGAAGATATGCTCAAGCACATGGAGGACAGGGAGGTGATTCGAGACAGCCAGCACGGCTTCACCAAGGGCAAGTCCTGCCTGACCAACCTAGTGGCTTTCTATGAAGGAGTAACTGCATCAGTGGACAAGGGAAAAGCAATGGATGTCATCTACTTGGATTTCTGTAAAGCGTTCGACACAGTCCCCCACAACATCCTTCTCTCTAAATTGGGGAGATATGGGTTTGATGGGTGGACTGTTCGATGGATAAGGAATTGGCTGGATGGTCGCATCCAGAGGGTCGTGGTCAATGGCTCGATGTCCACATGGAGACCGGTGAGAAGTGGGGTCCCTCAGGGGTCCGTACTGGGACTGGTGCTATTTAACATCTTCATCAGTGACATAGACAGTGGGATCGAGTGCACCCTCAGCAAGTTTGCAGATGACACCAAGCTGAGTGGTGCGGTTGACACACCAGGAGGACGAGATGTCATCCAGAGGGACCTGGACAACCTGGAGACGTGGGCCTGTGTGAACCTCATGAGGTTCAACAAGGCCAAATGCAAGGTCCTGCACCTGGGATGGGGCAACCCCCAAGATCAATACAGGTTGGGGGATGAAGGGATTGAGAGCAGCCCTGCGGAGAAGGACTTTGGGGTACTGGTGGATGAAAAGCTGGACATGAGCCGGCAATGTGCACTTGCAGCCCAGAAAGCCAACCCCATCCCGGGCTGCATCAAAAGAAGCGTGGCCAGCAGGTCGAGGGAGGTGATTCTGCCTCTCTGCTCCACTCTGGTGAGACCTCACCTGGAGCCCTGCGTCCAGCTCTGGAGCCCTCAGCACAAGAAGGACATGGACCTGTTGGAGTGGGTCCAGAAGAGGGCCACCAAAATGATCAGGGGACTGGAGCACCTCTCCTACGAGGACAGGCTGAGAGAGTTGGGGTTGTTCAGCCTGGAGAAGAGAAGGCTGCGGGGAGACCTTATTGTGGCCTTTCAGTACTTAAAGGGGGCCTACAGGAAAGATGGGGAGAATCTTTTTAACAAGGCCTGTTGTGACAGGACAAGGAATAATGGATTTAAACTAAAGGAGGGTAGATTTAAACTAGATATAAGGAAGAAATTTTTTACAATGAGGGTGGTCAAGCACTGGAACAGGTTGCCCAGAGAGGTGGTAGAGGCCCCATCCCTGGCAACATTCAAGGTCATGTTGGATGGGGCTCTGAGCAACCTGGTCTAGTTAAAGCTGTCCCTGCTCACTGCAGGGGGTTTGGGCTAGATGACCTCTAAAGGTCCCTTCCAACCCAAAGCATTCTATGAGTCTACGTTTCTATGATAATAATTGTAATAATAATATACAAAGCAAGTGATGCACAATGCAATTGCTCACTACCCGCCGACTGATACCCAGACAGTTCCCGAGCAGCGATCGCTGCCCCCTGTCCAACTCCCCCAGTTTATATACTGAGCATGACGTCATATGGTATGGAATAGCCCTTGGGGCAGTTGGGATCAACTATTCTGGCTGTGCCCCCTCCCAGTTTCTTGTGCCCCTGGCAGAGCATGGGAAGCTGAAAAGTCCTTGACTAGCATAAGCAGTGCTTAGCAACAACTAAACCATCAGTGTGTTATCAGCATTATTCTCATACTAAATCGAAAACACAGCACTATGCCAGCTACTAGGAAGAAAATTAACTCTATTCCAGCCGAAACCAAGACAGTAAGTAATTTGAATCCCCAATCTTAAGAGCTCTTGAAGGTATTATTAATTAAATCTAAAACTTTGTTTCATAGATTTCCATCTGAACTCTGCTAGAAATCTAGCTAAGGTCACTTCATTAACCTTAAGATCACATCAAAATACACTAAGCACTTAATAGATCAATCCAAAGATACACTTTTAGTGGACTAAGAACAGTTAATGAAAATACACTGGTGAGAATTTACATCAGTCTTTGAGGTCAGTTGATTAGCAAATGTTTATAGGCCACAGTTGTCAAATGTTTTTCTCAGCTGAGAAAACTAATTCTGCAGGTGTGATGTGTTTGGATAAACTGGAAGTGTGGTTAGTGTGTGTATGTTATTTTCTGGGGTGGGGTTTTTTGTTTGTTTTCTGTGCATCATGAAAAATGCTTGGAAACTTCACTCTAGGAGCCAGAGTTGACAAAGGGAATGAGTTCTACTTCAGAAACCTTAGAATTTAAGTGTAAGTTAAGAGTAATGGATATAGAGCATAGGAAAACTGTAGGGTAGATTTTTAAGTATCATAGATCATCACTTCTTACCTCCCCATAACATTCCTAAGAAACCTCAGACTTACAGCCTGGTCAAAGTTAATTGAAAAACTTTAAGTGTTCAACTTCTGTTGGAACCAAACAAAGTATACTCTTAGTAATTGAAACATGATTCACAAGTGCTCCCAGAGCTTTAGTGGGAAGCTCACCAAACTATTCTGATTGGAGTGATCAAGTCTTTATAGAAAGAAAAGAACTAGAAGTGTGATTAAAAAAAAACTCTTCAAGGGCAGAAGTATGGTGTGAGCAAGAGGTTGGGAGGGGACAGAGCCAAGACAGCTGACCCCAGCTGACCAAAGGGTTATTCCATACACTATGATGTCATACTCAGCAATAAAAATCCTAGGGAAGGGGGGATGTTCATGGTTATGGTTTTTGTCTTCCCAAAGAACTGTTATGCATGCTAAGGCCCTGCTTTCCAGGAACTGGCTGGATATCTGCCTGCTG
This sequence comes from Pelecanus crispus, assembly GCF_030463565.1. NCBI lineage: Eukaryota > Metazoa > Chordata > Aves > Pelecaniformes > Pelecanidae > Pelecanus > Pelecanus crispus. The sequence continues at coordinate 74,528 of NC_134675.1, read as the reverse complement.
ATGGGAAGTAGTGAATTAATTCCTTTTTGCTTTGCTTGCATGCACAGCTTTTGCTTCACCTATTAAACTGTCATTATCTCAATCCATGAGTCTTCTGACCTTCCTTCTATTTTCTCCGCAATCCCTGGGAGAGGGGAGTGAGCAAGATGCAAGGTGGGTGTTCAGCTGCTGGACAGGGCCAACCCGCCACAGCCCTTTTTGACACCAAACGTGGGGTGCGTGATAAGGACAGTTGTGATCCAAGCATGCTATAGCTATTGTAGTTAACTAGCAGGCTTCTGTGTTGGTCAAGGAGCTTGTTTGCTTAACTATATATTAGAGTCTAGGGCTTGCTAGTGGCTGCTTCTGGCTCATGCATGTGCTTGGGCTGGTATATGGCATCGATGCTATTCCTGTGCTAGGTGAGCTATCTTGTGGAGAGAATGAGGGATTACACCTCCCTCTTCTCTGGGATCCATGCGACTAGTTTTACTGCACGGTTCTTGTACATCCTTATGTAAGCTAACATAATTGTGGGTTTTTTTCTTTTTGTCAATTATGTGGAACTTGGTTTCATCCTGGTGTAAAAGAAGTGGTATAAACAACTTGTTGGTGAGGCAACAGAGAAATGTGTTCAGAGTGGGTGGTAGTGTGTGTGGGAGGATTTGGGCAGGTGCCTAGGGTGGTTATTGCCTCTGTCCTGGGATTTTATGCCTGAACAGGCATGTAATACTGTTGAATTGGCATGCCACATGATGGAAGGGTGCCTTACCTATCCTAATGAGACTAAGCAGCTCCTGGCACTGTATTGGGGCTTGGCCTGTGCCGAGGTGAGCAGCTCTGGTGCCAGCACGATCCGCAGCAGAGTGCTCTAGCATGGTGCACAGGGAGGTTTCCTGAACCAGGGAGACCTCACAGGGAGCCGAGACAGCCACCAGGAGCCCGCAGCTCACGCGACGGCGGCTGACGAGACCTGGGCGGGGCCAGGAGCAACGGTGGCCAAGCCCCCCACCCCCCCGTATAAAAGAAGCCCCTGGGGAGCGCTAGGGAATAGGGCGGGCAAACAGGGCGCGGCACGGCAGTTTGCACAGAAAGGCGTGCAGGAAGGGTGCTGAAGCTCTGCCAGCTCAACCAGGGAGCAGTGGTATCCACCTGACAGAAGGCCATGGCCTCTCTAAGCTCTGCACCTGCCACGATTGATGCAGCTTCCCAGAAAGAGCTCTGATGGGAACATGCTGCCACCCAGGTGTCAGGCTGCAGGGTGTGCCCTATTCTCATGCCAGAATCAGACAGCAGTAGCGAGCACACCTGTGGGAGGTGTGCCCAGGTAGAATAACTCCTCACCTTAGTGGCAGAGCTCTGGGAGGTGGTGAGTAGGTTCAGGAGTATCAGGGAGTGTGAGAGATAGACTACTGGAATCGCACTCTACCTTCCCTGGGACAGGCCCAACAGGCAGACAGGACACATGATATGGAGGATTCCCTAGCTTCTCTCCGCCTGGCTGAATGCGGTGACTTAAGGGATAGGGGACAATGGCGACAAGTTCCTGCCTGGCACAGCAGGCACATCTCCTCTGTGACTACCCCACCTTCCCAGGTGCCCTTGCATGATAGGTATGAGACTCCGCAAGTGGAACCAAACAATAACGAGGACGATGGTTCATCTAGCTTGGAGGTGTCGCTGAGGTTAAGTCGGCCTACAGCCTGCATCAAAACCGCTCCCATAAAGAAAAAAGGCGGGTCACTGTCATAGGAGACTCTCTCCTGAGGGGAACAGAAGGCCCAATATGCAGACCACATCCACTTCTTAGGGAAGTCTGCTGCCTCCCTGGGGCCAGGGTTAAAGATGTGAAGATAAAGCTTCTTACCCTGGTATGGCTCTCAGATTATTATCCGTTATTGATTTTTCAGGTAGGCAGTTGTCGTGGTTTAGCCCCAGCCAGCAACTAAGCACCACGCAGCCGCTCGCTCACTCCCCCTGCCCCGACGGGATGGGGGAGAGAATTCATAGAATCATAGAATCATAGAATCGTTTAGGTTGGAAAAGACCTTTAAGATCATCCAGTCCAACCATTAACCCACACTACCAAGTCTACTCTAAGCCAATCAAGGGTAGACTAGACTAAACCATGTCCCGAAGTACCACATCTACCCGTTTTTTAAACACTTCCAGGGATGGGGACTCCACCACCTCTCTGGGCAGCCTGTTCCAATTCTTGACCACACCTTGGAATTGGAGGAGTAAGAGTGAGAAACACTCCTGGGTTGAGATAAGAACAGTGTAATAATTGAAATAAAGTAAAATGGTAATGATAATAATAATATAAGAGTGATAATAATAATATACAAAGCAAGTGATGCACAATGCAATTGCTCACCACCCACCGACCGATGCCCAGCCAGTTCCCGAGCAGCGATCACTGCTCCCCGGCCAACCCCCCCCAGTTTATATACTGAGCATGACGTCATATGGTATGGAATAGCCCTTTGGTCAGTTTGGATCAACTATTCTGGCTGTGCCCCCTCCCAGTTTCTTGTGTACCTGGCAGAGCATGGGAAGCTGAAAAGTCCTTGACTAACATAAGCACTACTTAGCAGCAACTAAAAACATCAGTGTGTTATCAACATTCTTCTCCTACTAAATCCAAAACACAGCACTATGCCAGCTACTAGGAAGAAAATTAACTCTATCCCAGCCGAAACCAGGACAGCAGTGATAAATTTGCAACAAGAAGTCCAAGGGCAATCAAGAGAGACTTCAGGGCCTTGGGACAACTGGTTAAGGGATCAGAAGCACAAGTAGTGTTCTCCTCTATCCTTCCAGTTGCAGGGAATGATGAGGGAAGAAACAGGAAGAGCCAGCAGATCAATACCTGGCTCTGAGCCTGGTGTGACCAGCAGAATTTTGGGTTTTTGATCACAGGTCGGTCTACATGATACCAGGCCTGCTGGTGACAGATGGGGTACACCTGTCTCAAAGGGGGAAAAAGATCTTTCCACAGGAGTTAGCAGGGCTCATTGAAAGAGCTTTAAACTAGATTTGAAGGGGGGGAAAGGATAAAACCAGGCTCGCTAGAGATAAATCTGGGAGCAGCATGCCAATGTTTGAGGGATGTGTGCTAGCGAGGTCCTTCTGTCTGCTGTCTCAGTGGAAGTATGGGCTGGAGATCCATGCGGCAGCAAAGATGCAAGGGTTACTGATGTGTTAGAAACCACGGAAACGCCTGAGAATGGTCATGTAGGAATTAGGGCTTCTCCCCCAGAAAAGGTGGCAGGATCAATAGCCAAACTGAAGTGCATCTACACCAATGTACGCAGCATGGGCAACAAACAGGAGGAGTTGGAAGGCATTGTGCAGCGGGACAACTATGATATAGTTGCCATCATGGAAACATGGGATGACTCACACAACAGGAGTGCTGCAATGGATGGCTATAAACTCTTCAGAAGGGATAGGCAAGGCACCTCTCATCTTGATTTTGGTGAGGAACAGAGGGTCCCTATCTTAGGCCAGGCAGAGGAAAGGGATGACTGGATTTACTGGACTGTGTGGATTCGATGGCCTGGCACATCAGATCCACAGGAGTATAAGGTGTGATGGACACCCAGTGCACAGTGTACACTTATGCCATCAGGGCACAAAGAGGTGGAACCCATCTGAATTTCTGGAGTGACAGGGGGTCCCAACAGTTTTCTGTGTTGGAGGCCAAGGTGAGCCTAATAGGGGAGAAGTGGCAGAAGCATCCTACTGTGACTGGCCCAGAGGCCCTGTGTATTTTGAGTGGGGCCCTGAGCAACAGCAAGCCTTTGAACAGATTAGACAGGAGATAGATTGTGTGATAGCCTTTGGGGCAGTCTGGACAGGACAAGATGTGAGAAATGTGCTTCACACTGCAGCCAGGGAGCATGGCCTCACCTGCAGCCTCTGGCAGAACGCACCTGGAGAGACTTAAGGTTGACCTCTAGGGTTTTGGAGCTGAGGGTATAGAGGATCCAAGGCCCACCACACCTTGACTGGAAAAGAGATACTAGCAGCATATGAGGGGGTTAGCTCCTTCAGAAGTAGTTTGTACTGAAGCACAGCTCCTCTTGGCACTGCGATCGCCTGTGCTACACTGGATGTTCAAAGGGAGGGTCCCCTCTACCCATCATACGACCCATGCTACGTGGAGTAAGTGGGTAGCGTTGACCATAAAGTGGGTTCAAATGGGTGTGGTGGATTAAGCTTGGCTGGCTGCCAGGTGCCCACCAAGCCGCTCTATGACTCCCCCTCCTCAACTGGACAGGGGAGAGAAAATATACCAAAAGGCTTGTGGGGCGAGATAAGGACATGGAGATCACTCAGCAATTACCGTCATGGGCAAAACAGACTCGAATCAGGGAAATTAATTTAATTTATTGCCAGTTAACAATGGAATAGGATAATGAGAAATATGAACAAATCTAAAACCACCTTCACCCCACCCCCTCCCTTCTTCTCGGGCTCAACTTCACTCCTGACTTCTCTACCTCCCCCTCCCGAGTGGTGCAGAGGGAAGGGGAATGGGGGTTGGGGTCAGTTCATTAAGCATTGTCTCTGCCGTTCCTTCCTCCTCATATGCTTCCCCTGCTCTAGCGTGGGGTCTCTCCCATGGGAGACAGTCCTTCACAAACTTCTCCAACGTGGGCCCATCTCAAGTGCTGCAGTTCTTCACAAAGTGCTCCAGCATGGGTCCTTTCCACAGGCTGCAGTCATTCAGGAAAAGACTGCTCCAGCGTGGGTCCCCCACAGGGTCACAAGTCCTGCCAGCAAACCTGCTCCAGCGTGGGGTCCTCTCTCCACGGAGCCACAGGTCCTGCCAGGACCCTGATCCAGCACGGGCTCTCCACGAGGTCACAGCCGCCTTTGGGGCACATCCGCCTGCTCTGGCATGGGATCCTCCATGGGCTGGAGGGTGGATAGCTGCTCTGGCATGGTCCTCCATGGGTTGCAGGGGGACAACCTGCTTCACCATGGTCTTTACCATGGGCTGAAGGGGAATCTCTGCTCTGGCTCCTGGAGCACCTCCTCCCTGTCCTTCACTGACCATGGTGTCTGCAGAGTTGTTCCTTTCACATATTCTCATGCCTCTCTCCCAGCTGCTGTTGCGCAGCAGTTTCTACGCCTTCTTAAATATGTTGTCACAGAGGCGCTTCCGCTGATTGGCTCACCTTTGGGCAGTGGCGGGTCCATCTTGGAGCTGGCTGGAACTGGCTTTTTCGGACATGGGGGCAGCTTCTGGCAGCTTCTCACAGAAGCCACCCCTGCAGCCCCCCCTGCTACCAAAACCTTGTGACGTAAACCCAATGCAATGGGGAACCCAAAATCCCCTGGAATACTGGAAGAGTTTGTGGACTGGCTGGAAGGCACAGATTTTGGAGCATTGCTGAAGGAGGTGACTCATGCCCTGGAGGTGCTACTATAGGATGAGTTAACAGAAGGTGAAAGGCATTGAAAGGGAGACCTTATCGCTCGCTACAACTACCTGAAAGGAGGTTGTAGCAAGGTGGGTGTCAGTCTCTTCTCCCAAGTAGGAAGTGATAGGACGAGAGCAAACGGCCTCAAGTTGTGCCAGGGGTGGTTTAGATTGGGTATTAGGAAAAATTTCTTTACTGAAAGGGTTGTCAAGCATTGGAACAGGCTGCCCAGGGAAGTGGTTGAGTCACCATCCTTGGAGGTATTTAAAAGACATGTGGCACTTAGGGACATAGTTTAGTGGTGGACTTGGCAGTGTTAGCTTAACGGTTGGATTCGATGATCTTCATGGTCTTTTCCAACCTAAATGATTCTATGATTCTACTCCATTTACCAGAAGATCCTGTTGTGTTGTAGGAAACCCTAAGAAGTGGAGTCCCATGCAACAAGTCAGCAAAGCTGTCAAAAGAGAAGGGGAGTTGAGTCAGTGTGCAGAAGTGAAAGCCATCCAGCTGTCCCTAGAGATTGCTGAATGAGAAAAATGGCCAGTGCTCTATCTCTACACTGACTCATGTATGGTGGCAAATGCCCTGTGGGGATGGTTGCAGCAATGGAAGCAGAACAACTGGCAGAACAGAGGCAAACCCATCTGGGCTGCTTCATTGTGGCAAGACATCTCTGCCTGGGGAGACAACGTTGCTATAAAGGTATGTCACATAGATGCTCACATGCTCAAGAGCCGTGCCACTGAAGAACATCAAAACAACTAGCAGATAGAGCAGGCTGCTAGAACTGAAGTGGCTCAGGTAGACTTGGACTGGGTGAGATATTTGTAGCTTGGTGGGCCCATGAAACATCAGGGAATCTAGGGAGACATGCAACATAGAGATGGGCTCATGATTGAGGGGTGGACCTGACCATGGAGGCCATCACAGAGGTCACCCATGAATGTGAAACATGCGCTATAATCAAGTGAGTGATGCAAGTCAACTCTCCCTGGAATGGAGGGCGGTGGCTGGGATATCAATAAGGCCATGCCTGGCAGATTGACTATATTGGACCACTGCCATAAACCTGCCAAGGCAAGTGCTATATGCTTACAATGGTTGAAGCAACTACTGGGTGCCTAGAAATATGCCCAGTAAACCATGCCACTGCCCGGAACACCATTTTGGGCCTTGAAAGGCAAGTTCTATGGTGACACAGTACCCCAGAAAGAATCAAGTCAGACAAGGGGACTCATTTCCAAAGTAGACTCCTGGGCCAAGGAACATGGCATTGATTGGGTGTATCATATTCCCTATTACCCACAAGCCTCTGGAAAGATTGAGCGATACAATGGACTGTTAAAGACTATGCAGCAAGCATTGGGCACTGAGGAATGGAAGCACTGAAATATAAATTTAGCAGAAGCCACTTGGCTGGTTGCGTAGGAGAAGAGTCAGAGATCACTCAGACAGATCTGATCTAGTAGTTAGTTTATTGCGTTTGAATCATAGAATGCTTTGGGTTGGAAGGGACCTTTAGAGGTCATCTAGCCGAAACCCTCTGCAGTGAGCAGGGACAACTTTAACCAGATCAGGTTGCTCAGAGCCCCATCCAACCTGACCTTGAATGTTTATAGGGATGGGGACTCCACTACCTCTCTGGGCAACCCCTTCCAGTGCTTCACCACCCTCAGTGTAAAAAATTTCTTTCTTATGTCTAGTCTAAATCTATCCTCCTTTAGTTTAAATCCATTATTCCTTGTCCTGTCACAACAGGCCTTGTTAAAAAGATTCTCCCCATCTTTCCTGTAGGCCCCCTTTAAGTACTGAAAGGCCACAATAAGGTCTCCCCGCAGCCTTCTCTTCTCCAGGCTGAACAACCCCAACTCTCTCAGCCTGGCCTCGTAGGAGAGGTGCTCCAGCCCCCTGATCATTTTTGTGGCCTCCTCTGGACCCGCTCCAACAGGTCCATGTCCTTCTTGTGCTGAGGACTCCAGAGCTGGACGCAGGGCTCCAGGTGAGGTCTCACGAGAGCAGAGTAGAGGGGCAGAATCCCCTCCCTCGACCTGCTGGCCACGCTTCTTTTGATGCAGCCTGGGATGGGGTTGGCTTTCTGGGCTGCAAGTGCACATTATTGCCTCATGTCCAGCTTTTCATCTACCAGTACCCCAAGTCCTTCTCCGCAGGGCTGCTCTCAATCTCTTCATCCCCCAGCCTGTATTGATATCGGGGTTTCCCTGACCCAGGTGCAGGACCTTGCATTTGGCCATGCTGGCTGTCTTGAATCACCTCCCTGTCCTCCATGTGCTTTAGCATAGCTTCTAGGAGGATCTGTTCCATGATCTTCCCAGGCACAGAGGTGAGGCTCACAAGGTCGGTAGTTCCCAGGGTCCTCCTTTCTTCCCTTTTTAAAAATGGGCACAACATTCCCCTTCTTCCAGTCAGCAGGGATTTCACCTGACTGCCATGATTTTTCAAATATCATGGAGAGTGGCTTGTCAACTACATCAGCCAGTTCCCTCAGGACTCTGGGATGCATCTCATCAGGTCCCATGGACTTGTGTACATTCAGGTTCCTCAGGTGGTCTCAAACCTGATCTTCCCTTACAGTGGGAGGGGCTTTACCCCCCTGGTCCCCATCTTGTGGTCCATCGATTCGGGAGGGGTGAGGAGAGAGGTTGCCAGTGAAGACTGAGGAGAGAGGTTGCCAGTGAAGACTGAAGCAAAGAAGTTGTTGAGTACCTCAGCCTTCTTGTCTGTTGATACTAGGTTGCCATTCTTGTTCATCAAGGGGGGTACGCTTTCTTTAACTTTCCTTTTCTGGTTGATATACCTGTAGAAGCCCTTCTTGTTATTGTTTATGTCCCTTGCCAAATTCAGCTCCATCCTCTCCTTGGCCTTCCTGACCCCCTCCCTACACAACTGGGCCGTTTCCCTGTATTCCCCCCAGGACACCTGTCCCTGCTTCCACTGCCTGTGCAGTTCCCTCCTACTCTTTAGTTTGACCAGCAGGTCTCGACTCAGCCATGCTGGTCTCTTCCCTTCCTTGCCTGATTTCTTACACCTGGAGACTGAGAGCTCTTGTGCTGTATGGAAGGTGTCCTTAAAGATCTGCCAGCTCCGTTCCGTTCCCCTGTCCCTGAGGACAGAGGGGTCCTTCTGACTACCTCCTTGAAGAGCTGGAAGTTTGCTTTTCTAAAATTTAGGGTCCTGACTGTACTCCTCGCTTTTCCCATGTCCCTCAGGAGTGTGAACTCCACCAACGCATGATCACTGCAGCCCAGGCTGCCTCCAGTCTTGACATCACCGATGAGCTCGCTTGCATTGGTGACCATCAGGTCCAGTATTGCATCCCCTCGGGTAGGGGTGTCTATTACCTGGCTTAGGAAGTTATCCTCAATGCATTCCAGGAATCTCCTGGATTGCGTACAGCTTGCTGTGTTGCTTTTCCAGCAAATGTCGGGGTGGTTGAAGTCCCCCAGCAGGACAAGAGTCTGCAAGCACAAAGCCCCCCGGAGCTGGAGGAAGGTGGCTTTGTCAGCAGGCTCCCCTTGATCAGGCGGCCTGTAGTAGACACCAACCACCAGGTTCCCTTTGTTGCCTCTGTCTCTGACTCTTACCCATAAGCTTTCAACCTGCTCGTGGCTATTCTTCAGGGACAGCTCTTCACGCTGTATTGATTTCTTTACGTAGAGGGCAACGCCTCTGCCCCTCCTTCCTCGCCTGTCCCTTCTGGACAGCCTGTAGCCATCGAGAGCCACATTCCAGTCATTGGATTCGTCCCACCAAGTTTCAGTTATGGCAATCAGGTCGTAGTTGTCTAGTAGCACAGCAGCTTCCAGCTCCTCCTGTTTGTTCCCTATGCTGCGTGCGTTCGTGTAGAGGCATTTCATCTGGGCTGTTGGCCGTGTCACCTTCTTAGTGGAACATCCCTTGTTTCCCTTGAGGTGTTTCACGGAGGTTTCCTTGTTGGCTCCTACTACCTCAAGAACCCCCCGGCTCATCTCTGCAAGACATCAACTGTGCTGCAGTCTCCCCAGCACGGCTCTGGGCAACAGGTTGAGGGCACATAGTAGCACCCTGTCCCTCTAACCATTGTGTACCATCTCACAGCTTGTCACAGGCAAGCCTGATATGTTCCCCCTCCCCCTTCACACCTAGTTTAAAGCCCTGTCAAGGAGCCCCACAAGCTCCTGAACAAAGACCCTCTTTCCCCTTTGAGAAAGGTGGCTCCCATTTGATGCCAGTAAGCCTGGTGCCATGTAGGCTGTCCCATTGTTGAAGAACCCAAAGTTGTGATGGTGGCACCAGCCACAGAGCCATGTATTAATAGATTGGGTCTGCTAATTCCTTCCAATGTCACCTCCCACAACTGGAAGGAGGGAGGAAAAAAAAAACCTGTGCCTCAGATTCCCTCACTAAGCGTCCCAAGGTCCTGAAGTCTCTTTTAATCATCCTTGGGCTATGTACTGCAACTTCAACACAACAACGTCACAAGGAAGAGTGGTAATGGGTAGTAGTCCAAGGGCCATACCAGGCTGGGAAGTCTCCTAGTGATACCTCTGACCTGGGCTCCTGGGAGGCAGCAGACTTCCCTATGAGGAGGGTCCACCCGGCATATTGGACCTTCCGTTCCCCTCAGAAGGGAGTCTCCTACAACTAGGACCCATCTTTTCTTCCTTGTGGAGGTGGTAGTAATATGGGGGGTAGGGCTTTCTGGTCTTGGTGACTCCTCTGGTGTAGATGGATCGACACCCACTGACTGGTCCTCCAGATCTAGAGCCTCATACCTATTGTGCAGAGGCACCTGGGGAGTCACGGTGGGCAAGGAAAGGGTTCACTTGCTGCCCTGATTGTGGACTTATTTCCACTCGCTGCTTCCCTTTAAGACCCTGCCTACATCCTGGTGGGGGAGGATACTGGAACCCTTTGATCACGGACTTCTTCTGGTGGCTGTCCCTGTTCAGGTTTCTGGGAGCTCAGAGTGTGATTCCACCAGTCTCTCTCTTGCTCAGACTCCCTGATGCTCCGTAGCCTATCGACTTCCTCTCTTAGCTCTGCTACCAGGCCAAGTAGATAGTCCACCTGATCACACCATACACAGCTGTAAACACATCAGTAAATTTAAGTATGCAAAATATTTAACAAGTACAGATGGATTGGCAGTCAATACTCTACTATTTACTACACTTCAAGTTAGTATGGGATACAAAGATTATCACGTAAGTTTACTATATGTATCTTAAATGTTGCATGCAAAAAATGTCACTTACCAACCCATCGATGCCTGGTGTCAGGTAAGGGATCTCTCAGCCTCAAGGGGTAACCTTGAGAAGCATCCCTACTGAAGGGGAGATCACTGCCATGCAGCCAGCTGCTATGGAGGGAGAGATGAATGGACCCTGATGGCTGCAGATATTTATAGCATCAAGTGGTTGACTCGTAGTCAGATTTTCTGCTGTGTTCATGCAGTTTTGGCATGAACAGTCCAGTCTCCAGCCAAACCGGTTATTTGGTTTTGGTGCTGGGTTCTTGCCGATAGCCTTACACAATAGGATTAACTTTGGTTAGGCCTACTTGCTGAGCACCTGCCTGGACCAAAGTTCAGTTAGTTCAAACAGGAGGAGTGAATCCATCACACTGGTTAACACCAGAGGATCTGCTAAACGCCCTGGTCCTGCCCAAACAAAGCCCCTATATAGTGTGGGAAGAGATAAGGTCCCTGTTCTGCATGTAGGTAAGTGGCTGGGAAAGGCAGTGTGGGTTGCTCCTCCCTTGGGAAAAGGCAAGCTCACTCATGGGACTGTCTGCTCAAGGACCTGGGTGCACTTGGTGGGTAATGCAGAAGGATGGGGAGATGTAGCGTATGCCTGAAGGAGACTTAACCTCAGGGAAAAATAATCCATGATTTGAGTTGTATGTTATAGGAAGTACTACAGCAGGAACCACTTGAACCAACAGAGAATGAGCCTCACGAGGAGCCAGGCAAATGTGGCAGTGATCCAACCCAAGCCAGTCTTGGCTCCCAACAATCCAACACAATTCTTCTCTTGTCCTGAGTGATCACATTGACAGATGAAGCCCAAGTCATTGCCTGTTCTTATGAACATTGGCGGGGGGGGTTGATGGAATGGGGGAATAATATCTGTGTCTTTGTCAAGGGACAGGGGATGGTGGTTAATGAGAATGTATAAATCTGACTGTTGGATGTAAAGATGGTTTATGTATATGGTATAAGTTCCAAGTGTTGGTAAGAGGGAATTTTGGGAATTAGAAATAGATGAAATGATAACGAAAAATAAAGATATGAGACAGAAGGATTAAGAAAAAGACAGGTATGGGATAGAAAGATTAAATATTGTAATGCCATGTGGGTTAGGTAAGTGTAAAGGGTTTGAGTAGGGTATAGAAATGAAACAATATATGAAAGGGATGGTCAGAGGATATGTAAATGTACCAGATAATGTGGGACCTGAGCATGATGCAAATAGTATAGAATAAGGGGTAGCGATTGTATTGAGTATGGCTGGGATGGAGTTAACTTTCTTCATAGTAACTGGTGTGGTGCTGTGCTTTCTGTTTGTGGCTAAACCAGCATTGATAACACCAATGTTTTGGCTACTGTTGAACAATGCTTGCACAGCATCAAGGCCTTCTCTCCCCATCCTCCCCCCCCACCATGAGTAGGTTGGGGGTGGGCAAGAGGTTGGGAGGGGACAGAGCCAGGACAGCTGACCTGAACTGACCAAAGGGATATTCCATGCCACATAATGTCATGCTTGGCAATAAAAGCTCAGGGAAAGGAGGAGGAAGTGGGAGCAGGGGGCAGTTGTGGTTATGGCATTTATCTTCACAAGCAACTGCTACGTGTACTGAGGCCCTGCTTCCCAGGATGTGGCTGGATAGCTGCCTGGTGATGGGAAATAGTGAATGAATTCCTCTCTTTGCTTTGCTTATGTGCACAGCTTTTGCTTTCACTATGTACTGGGTTTATGTGGCAAGGTTTTGGTAGCAGCTGGGGGGCTTCAGGGGTGGCCTCTTTGAGAAGACACTAGGAGCTGCCCCCATGTCGGACACAGCCAATTCCAGCTGGCTCTAAAATGGACCCACTGCTGGCTAAAGCTGAGCCAATCAGCGATGGTGGTAGTGTCTCTGTGATAACATATATAAGAAGGGGTAGAAACTGCTGCGCAACAGCAGCTGGGAGAGAGGAGTGAGAATATGTGAGAGAAACAACTCTGCAGACACCAAGGTCTGTGAAGAAGGACAGGGAGGAGGTGTTCCAGGCACTGGAGCAGAGATTCCCCTTCAGCCCCTGGTGAAGACCATGGCGAAGCAGGTTTTCCCCCTGCAGCCCATGGAGGATCATGCCGGAGCAGGTAGATCTGCCCTGAAGGAAGCTGCAGCCCGTGGAGAGCCCACACAGGAGCAGGCTCCTGGCAGGAACTGCAGCCCATGGAGAGAAGTCCATGCAGGAGCATGTTTTCTGGCAGGAACTGCAGCTCATGGGGGACCCACGCTGGAGCAGTCTCTTCCTGAAGGACTGTACCCCATGGAAAGGACCCATGCTGGAGTAGTTCATGAAGGACTGTAGCCCGTGGGAGGGACCCCGTGCTGGAGCAGGGGAAAAGTGTGAGGAAGAAGGAGTGGCAGAGACAAAGTGTTATGAACTGATGGCAACACCCATTCCCCATCCCCCTGTGCCATTCAGGGCAGGGGAGGAGGAGACAGAAGAGTCAGGAATGAAGTAGTGAATCTGAGCCTGGGAAGAAGGGGGGGGTGGGGGGTGGGGGAAGGTGTTTTTAGTTTTGATTTTGTTTCTCACTATCCTACTCTATTTTTAATTGGCAATAGATTAAATTAATTTCCCTGAGTTGAGTCTGTTTTGCTGATGGAGGTAATTGGTGAGTGATCTCTGTCCTTATGTATTGGGTTTGCATGGCAAGGTTTTGGGAGCAGGGGGGACTACAGGGGTGGCTTCTGTGAGAAGCTGCTAGAAGCTTCCCCTGTGTCCAATAGAGCCAATGCCAGCCGGCTCCAAGATGGACCCACTGCTGGCAAAGGCTGAGCCAATCAGTGACGGTGGTAGTGCCTCTGTGATAACATATTTAAGAAGGGGGGGGGAAAAAAAAAAAAAGAAACCACCAAAACCTGCACAACTGCAGCCAGAGAGAGGAGTGAGAATATGTGAGATGACTATGCAGACACAAAGGTCAGTGAAGAAGGAGGGGGAGGAGGTGCTCCAGGCACCGGAGCAGAGATTCCCCTGCAGCCCCTGGTGAAGACCATGGTGAGGCAGGTTGTCCCCCTACAGCCCATGGAGGTTAACGATGGAGCAGCTCGTGGAGGACCCCACGCTAGAGCAGGTGGATGACCGAAGGAGGCTGTGACCCCGTGGGAAGCCCACACTGGATCAGGCTCCTGGCAGGACCTGTGGAGAGAGAGGAGCCCACACTGGAGCAGGTTTGCTGGCAGGACTTGTGACCTCATGGAAGAGACCCATGATGGAGCAGTTCGTGAAGAACTGCAGCCTGTGGGAAGGACTCATGATGGAGAAGTTCGTGGAGGACTGTCTCCTGTGGAAGGGACCCCACGCTGGAGCAGGGGAAGAGTGTGAGGAGTCATCCCCTTGAGGAGGAAGGAGTGGCAGAGACAATGTGTGATGAACTGACCGCAACCCCCATTCCCCGTCCCCCTGCGCTGCTCGGGGGGAGGAGGTAGAGAAAATCGGGAGTGAAGGTGAGCCCAGGAGGGGTGGGGGGAAGGTGTTTTAAGATTTAGTTTTTATTTCCCATTATCCTACTCTGATTTGACTGGTAATAAATTAAACTGATTTTCCCCAAGTCGAGTCTGTTTTGCCCATGATGGTAATTGCTGAGTGGTCTGTCCCTGTCCTTATCTCAACCCACGAGATTTTCCTTATATTTTCTCTCCCCTGTCCAGTTGAGAAGGGGAGTGATAGAGTGGCTTTGGTGGGCACCTGGCGTCCAGCCAGGGTCAACCCACCACACCTTATCTTGACCCATGAGTTGTTTCATCTTATTTTCTCCCCTGTTTGCTGAGGAGGGGGAGTGAGAGAGCAGCTTGGTGGGCACCTGGTAGTCTGCCAAGGTCACCCCACCACACCCTAATAAGCTGTCATTATCTCGAGCCAGGAGTCTCACCTTCTTTCTATTTTCTTCCTGTCCTGGTTTCAGCTGGGACAGAGTTAATTTTCTTCCTAGTAGCTGGCATAGTGCTGTGTTTTTGATTTAGTATGAGAAGAATGTTGATAACACCCTGATATTTTAGTTGTTGCTAACTACTGCTTATGTTAGTCAAGGACTTTTCAGCTTCCCATGCTCTGCCAGGGGCACAAGAAACTGGGAGGGGGCACAGCCAGAAGAGTTGATCCAAACTGCCCCAAGGGCTATTCCATACCATATGACGTCATGCTCAATATATAAACTGGGGGGGAGTTGGCCGGGGGGCAGTGATCACTGCTCGGGGACTGGCTGGGCATCAGTCAGCAGGTGGTGAGCAGTTGTATCACTTGTTTTTTTCCCCTGGGTTTTGTTTCTCTCTCTCTCATTGTTCTCCTTTTCATTATAATTTCTATTACTATTATTAAACTGTTTTTATCTCAACCCATGAGTTTTCTTACTTTTGCCCTTCCGATTCTCTCCCCCATCCCACTGGGGGGGGGGTGAGCGAGCATCTGTTTGGTGCTTGGTTGCCAACAGGGGCTAAACCACAACAATTCCCATCCTGCTGGAGAGTGGAGTGAGCAAGAGGCAGGGTGGGTGTTTGGCTGCTGGCTGAGGTTAATCCTCCACAAGTATCTTGAAGCATTCCCTGAACCCATGCAGCCAAACCACCAGGAGGGGAAGAAACATCGTCAGGGCCCTTAACAAATGAAACCCATGACAGTGGACTGTTTTTCCTCAACCTTTGCAAGCTTTGGATTAGGAATTAACACAAGTTTAAGAACTGGAATATGGAAGGCACTGAAATTCTAAAATGACATATATGATGTGATAATGAGGTGAGACTGAAAGGGGCACCTGCTTTGGTTAGACTTTTTTAA
This sequence comes from Pelecanus crispus, assembly GCF_030463565.1. Classification (NCBI taxonomy): domain Eukaryota; kingdom Metazoa; phylum Chordata; class Aves; order Pelecaniformes; family Pelecanidae; genus Pelecanus; species Pelecanus crispus. The sequence continues at coordinate 59,063 of NC_134675.1, read as the reverse complement.
AAGGGCTGTAAAAAAAAAAAAACCCAAACAACCGGGTTACTTCAACATGGTAAAAATATGTCAGTTATTTCAAGTTTAAAGACATAAATGGTGAAATACAGCTTCTATTTATACAATTATTTTATTTTTAATGATCTATTTTTTGTATTTATGGTGTCTAAATTAAGTTTGGCTGGATAAAAACTTTTCTGAATACTGAGGAAGTTCCAGTATATATCCAAACTTCATAGATGGCCCTCATCTCCAAGCATGGGCTCAACTGTTAAGGAGCAGAAGGGGCTGTTCCACAAGGGCAGGCAAGCTGGGAGCCAAGGGTAACAGCAAGGCAGGCAGGGGCAGTGCCCTCACTGACAGGACGCAGTCTCACAATACCCAGATAAGGAGAGCAGAGCAGGTCCTGGGACAGTCCAGCAATTACCAGGCAAGTCCACAGTGATGAGGCAGATCCAAGATCAAATCAAGAAGTCAAGTCAGTAGGTCAGGGTCAGAACTGGGGAGGTACAGAACTGGGTAAAGGCATCCCTGCAGCGTAGCTCAAGCAGAGATCAAAGGTGAGGGCCTGAGATTTAATGCAGCTCCTGAGCAAAGTGGGAGGAGAAGCCCACACTGAGGCTTCTCACACGGCTGGACATCTGCACCATATCCAAGTTGGCCCTGAGGCCTGGCAGGCAAACCCCAAGGAGGGAGGAGGGATGTGCTCAGGGCCCTGACATCAACCAGGATGCCAAATCGAAAGAGCAAAGGCTTTGGATGTAGTTTAGCTCTATAATGTAGTGCCATTGGATGTTTTCAGCGACGAGTTAGAGGTGAAAGTCCTACATATTTACAGTTTTGTGTCATTAAGTCAAAGCCCGCTTGCTACCAGGTCCTTTTTCAGGTTATATTTCAAATAAGAGAGGACTAATTGAGCACCTAAGTCTACGTTTTGTGATATGACCTGTAAGAAGCTTTCAAGATTTCAGCCTTCTCACCAAAGGACAGGAGTCCTCACTTTGATTCAGTTCCCAAAGCAATGTATGAAGATCAACATATATTCACCATCTTTCTCAGCCCACCTCTGCTTACTATAGTTAAATATGAGCATTAGGTGAAGTTCTGAAATATTTTTCCAACATGGCTACTAACATACTGAAACTTTGTCATATGGTTCCTTACATATAAAGAACTATTAACAGGCTGCCAGAAAACCAACTGTCCACTCCTGGGGGGGTGGGGTGGTCACAGAAGGATTCTACATCAACAAATGCTATTACAATCTTGTTTGCATTTTCTCAGTAACATAATTGGAGAGATTTCAGCAAAACAAGTTCTGATATTGACCATGGACAAACAAATGCAGAATCAGGTCCTGTCAAAGCCCTGAGTGCACTAATAGGCCTTAATGGTCCTGACCAGCCTCACCTGTGACCCAACACCCCCCCCCCCCCCACACCCTCTGCCCATGGGCCCAGGAGTTCCATTTAATCTCAGGCCTTGGCCTTCAGTCCCTACCTGAGCTAGGCTGTAGGTAGGCCTGTCCCCAGCTGTGTCCTTTGCTGTTCTTGACTTGCTCACTGGACTTCTAGGATTGACCTTCAGGCTCAGCTATGCCTTATCACAGCCTGAATTAGCAACCCTCAAGGAGTACCTCAAGGACAATTTGGCAAATGGGTTCTGTTAGGTTATGTGATAAAATGTGATGTGTGCTCATCTGCACATCCACAAAGGAGCTCAGAGAGACAATGGCAGGAGGGGAAGCCCAAATAATGTATATGCACACACACATAAAGCCCAGCTAGAACTCAGTCTGGCCACTGTTGTAAGAGATAATAAAAAATGTTTTGTACAAATACATTAACAACAAAAAGAGAGCCAGGAAGAATCTCCATCCTTTATTGGATGCGGGGGGGAACATTGTTACCAAGGATGAGGAAAAGGCTGAGGTTCTTAATATCTTAATGCTTCCTTTGCCTCACTCTTTAATAGCCAGACCAGTTATCCCCAGGGCATTCAGACCCCTGAGATGGAAGACAGGGACAGAGAGCAGAATAAACCCCCCATAATCCAGGAGGAAGCAGTTAATGACCTGCTATGCCACCTGGACACTCACAAGTCTATGGGGCCGGATGGGATCCTGTCCTGGTTTCAGCTGGGATAGAGTTAATTTTCTTCCTAGTAGCAGGCATAGTGCTGTGTTTTGGATTTAAGATGAGAAGAATGTTGATAATACGCTAATGGTTTAGTTGTTGCTAAGTAGTGCTTATGCCAGTCAAGGACATTTCAGCTTCCCATGCTCTGCCAGGTACACAAGAAGCTGGGAGGGGGCACAGCCAGAATAGTTGATCCAAACTGACCAAAGGGCTATTCCATACCATATGACGTCATGCTCAGTATAGAAACTGGGGGGGTTGGCCGGGGAGCAGCGATTGCTGCTCGGGAACTGGCTGGGTATCGGTCGGTGGGTGGTGAGCAATAGCATTGTGCATCACTTATTTTGTATATTATTATTATTATCATTATTATATTATTACTATCATTACCATTTTACTTTATATCAATTATTAAACTGTTCTTATCTCAACCCAGGAGTGTTTCTCACTCTTACTCCTCCGATTCTCTCCCCCATCCCATCAGGGTAGGGGGAGTGAGCGAGCGGCTGCGTGGTGCTTAGTTGCTGGCTGGGGCTAAACCATGACAGATCCACCCGAGAGTACTGAGGGAGCTGGCGGAAGTGCTCACCAAGCCACTCTCCATCATTTATCAGCAGTCCTGGTTAACAGGGGAGGTCCCAGACGACTGGAGGCTTCCCAATGTGACGCCCATCTACAAGAAGGGCCAGAAGGAGGATTCAGGGAACGACAGGCCTTTCAGCCTGAACTCGGTGCCGGGGAAGGTTATGGAGCAGATCATCTTGAGTACACTCAACAGGCATGTGCAGGTCAACCATGGGATCAGGCCCAGCCAGCATGATTTTGTGAAAGGCAGGTCCTGCTTGACCAACCTCATCTCCTTCTATGACCAGGTGACCCGCCTAGTGGATGAGGGAAGGGCTGTGGATGTCATCTACCTGGACTTTAGTAAAGCCTTTGACACCGTCTCCCACAGGATTCTCCTAGAGAAGCTGGCAGCTCATGGCCTAAGCAGGTGTATTCTTCGCTGGGTAAAAAACTGGCCGGATGGCCAAGCCCAGAGAGTTGTGGTGAATGGAGTTAAATCCAGTTGGTGACCGGTCACAAGTGGTGTTCCCCAGGGCTCCGTATTGGGACCAGTTCTGTTTAATATCTTTATCAATGATCTGGATGAGGGAATTGAGTGCACCCTCAGTAAGTTTGCAGACGACACCAAACTGGGTGGGAGTGTCGATCTGCTCGAGGGTAGGATGGCCCTGCAGAGGGACCTGGACAGGCTGGACCGATGGGCCGAGGCCAACTGTATGAGTTGCAACAAGGCCAAGTGCCGGGTCCTGCACTTGGGTCACAACAACCCCATGCAATGCTACAGGCTTGGGGAAGAGTGGCTGGAAAGCTGCCTGACAGAAAAGAACCTGGGGGTGTTGGTTGACAGCCGGCTGTACATGAGCCAGCAGTGTGCCCAGGTGGCCAAGAAGGCCAACAGCATCCTGGCTTGTATCAGGAATAGTCTGTCCAGCAGGACTAGGGAAGTCATCGTCCCCCTGTACTTGGCACTGGTAAGGCCACACCACAAATAGTGTGTTCAGTTTTGGGCTCCTCACTACAAGACATTGAGGTGCTGGAGCGTGTTCAGAGAAGGGCAACAAGGCTGGTGAAGGGTCTGGAGAACAGGTCTTATGAGGAGTGGCTGAGGGAACTGGGATTGTTTAGTCTGGAGAAGAGGAGGCTGAGGGGAGACCTTACCGCTCCCTACAACTACCTGAAAGGAGGTTGTAGTAAGGTGGGTGTTGGTCTCTTTTCCCAAGCAGCTAGTGATAGGACAAGACGAAATGGCCTCAAGTTGCGTCAGGGGAGGTTTAGATTGGATATTAGGAGAAATTTCTTCACAGAAAGAGTGGTCAAGCATTAGAACAGGCTGCCCAGAGAGGTGGTGGAGTCCCCATCCCTGGAAGTGTTCAAAAAACAGGTAGATGTGGCACTCTGGGACATGGTTTGGTAGGCATGGTGGTGTTGGGTTGACGGTTGGTCTTTGCCAACCTTAATGATTCTATTCTAGTTTTGTTAGGTTAATGGTTGGACTGGATGATCTTAAAGGACTTTTCCAACCTAAATGATTCTATGATTCTGTGATTATTTTATATACATATATATATGTTGTTATATATAATACCGTGCCAGGCTATTCCCAGGCCCATCACAGGGGCCATCAGTTGATCAAAAGCCCATCTCCACAAGCCCAGAGGATCACAGGGGCACATGATGGCAGGCAGGAACCTAAATTAAGGACTCCCACAGAAGGAACACCTGGTCTGGGCCCCTCCCAGGGCTGGTCCAGCTAAGCCATAAGCCCCATTGTCCAGGCATGAGACACATCAGGAGGAGTCATTAGGAGCAGCTCTTCTCCAGATCACCTTTCAGACTAAAGGGGGTTGCTGCCTAGGTGTGGGACACATTATGGGATGCAAGGGAAAAGCACTAGGGGATAGCACAGGACTTTTTATGGGATGTTTTTGGGAGAAACCAAAGGTGGGAAAAGGGATGGGTTTAGGTTATTTGGGGAGGTACAAGAGTGGGAAAATATAGGGGTAAGGGGATACAAAGGACCAGTTGCATGTTAACAGTTGGCTGGTCAGTACACTTGTCTGGCTGTGCCTTGTGCCTGATCAGCGCAGTCTGTCCTATTTTCTTATTAAAGGTCTAGGAGCAAAGGGGCGAGTGGGAGTCTAAGGGTCAGGTCTGGGTGTGAGAGCATCTGTGTATCTCTAGAGAGCACAGGGGGATCGGCTATGGGGCCAGCTCTGTGTGTGCGCGCACAATGGTCTGTACAAGCAAGTGGAGTAGGGCTGTAGCCTCAGGGGCTCTCATGCCCAGGTGCCAGCAATTGGGGAGCCTGGAATCCAGGAGTCAGCTACTGGGCAGACTGAGTGTCTGAGCCCAGCTGCTGGAGGGATCCACCTTGTACATATGTGTATATATTCTCACTAGTGGACTTCCATCCTGTCCAGCCAGAGAGAGGAGCAGGATGAGGCTGTTGGTGCAACTCGATGTTTGTGTGAGTGCTTAGTTGCTGGCTGGGGCTAAACCACGACACAGGGGGTCTACAGTTTGCTCCAAATCCAGCAGAAAATGAGAGGAAATCTTTCTGTGCCAGACCCAGCCACTATGAGTATCTTATTATGACACACTGTCTCTGCAATACTCTGGCCACCTTCCAGCATGTTGTAAATAATGTCTTCAGGGACTTGCTCATTAACTATCTAGTGGCATACCTGGATGACATCTTGATATTCTGCATGACTGAAAAGGTGCATATATAATGATAGAATCATAGAATATCCTGAGTTGGAAGGGACCCACAAGGATCATCAAGTCCAACTCAATATGGTTGGTGATTGCCCAGTGCTCTAATCTATCAAGATATCTCTGTAAGGTCTTCATACCCTCAAGGGAATCAACAGCTCCTCCTAGTTTAGTATCGTTGGCAAACTTACTTAGTGTGCACTCAACTCCCGTGTCCAGGTCATTGATAAAAACATTGAGGAGAACTGGCCTGAAATTTGAGCCCTGGGGAACTCCACTACTGACTGGCCACCAGCCAGATGTTACCCCATTTACTACAACTCTTGGAGCCTGACCCATCAGCCAATTGCTCACCCAACATATTATGGACTTGTCTAGCTGTATGCTGGACATTTTGTCCAGAAGGATACTGTGAGACACAGTATCGAAAGCTTTGCTAAAATAAAAAAACCACACATCCGCTGCCTTCCCTTCATCCACTAGGCAGGTAACCTTGTCATAAAAGGATATTAAGTTAGTAAGGAATGACTATCCCTTCATGAACCCATGTTGACTTTGACCGATGACTGCATTGTCTTTCAAGTATTTTTCAGTAACTCCCAGAATAAAATTCTCCATAATTTTACCAGGCAGCGAAGTGAGACTGACAGGCCTATAATTAGCAAGGTCGTCTTTCTTGCCCTTCTTGAAAATGGGAATAACATTTGCTAGCTTCTAGTTGACTGGGACCTCTCCAGATTCCCAAGATCATTGATAAATAACTGAGAGGTCTCACAATAACATCGGCCAACTCTTTCAGTACCCTGGGATGAAGCCCATCAGGCCCCATAGACTTATGTGCATTCAGTTGCAGCAGCAAGTCTCAAACAAGTTCAAAGTCCACTGGGAGCTTATCACCCCCCCCGTTGTGGTCCTCCAACCCAGGGCTCCAGGGGTCCCAGGGCCCATCATTGGTGTTAAAGACAGAGGTGAAGAAGGCATTAAATGTGTCTGCTTTATCTTCATCCCTATGGGTGATGTGACCAACCTCATCAAGTAATGGACCAATGTTTTCTTTAGTCCTCTTTTTGCTGTTAACAGACTTTAAAAAGCCTTTTTTGTTATCCACCACAGTACTGGCCAGCTTCAACTCCAATTGAGCTTTGGCTGTATGAATTTTCTCCCTACCGTGGTGAACAGCATCTCTGTAGTCCTTCTGTGTAGCCTGACCTTGCTTCCAAAGTCCATACACTTTCTTTTTCTGCCTAAATTCCAGAAGGAGATCCCTGTTCAGCCAAGCCAGCCTTCTGCCCCACTTGCTTGACTTCCGACATACTGGAATTGCCTGCTCCTGCGCTCTTAAGAGATGGCTCTTAAAAAGTGACCAGCATGTATGGATAGTACCCTTGAAAGCAGATTCGCAGGGGTCCTTACTAACTAGTTCCTTCAGCAGCCTAAAGTCTGCTCTCCCAAAATCCAGGGTAGTAGCTCTGCTGACATTTTTTCTCATATCACCAAAGATTTTAAAGTCAACCATTTCATGATCACTGTGGCCAAGACAGTCACCAATCATCACTTCACCCATGAGATTGTCTCTAACAACAGAACTAGGAGGGCACCATTCCTATTCGGCTCCCTTAGTACCTGTATCAAAGTTATCATCCTCAATGGGCTTCAGGAATTTCTTGGACCTGTTCGTGTCTGCCGTATGACAGTCCCAGTTAACATCTGTGAAGTTGAAGTTACCCATAAGGACAAGGGCAACTGATCTAGAGATTTCCCTTAATTCCTTATAGAATAATACATTGGTGTCATCATCCTGGCCGGGTGATCTATAGTAGACTCCCACAACAACATCCGCTTTATTAGCTTTTCCCCTAATCCTTACCCAGAGGCTCTCAACCATGTTGACCCCAACTGCAAGTGCCATACAGTCCAACCCCTCCTTTACATACAGCACTAACCCTCCGCCTCGCCTGCCCTGCCTATCTCTCCTGAAAAGCCTATAACCATCCATCACAGCATTCCAGTCACAGGACTCTTCCCACCAAGTCTCACTTATGCCAATGATCTTGTAGCTCTGGGACTGAGCCAAAGCTTCTAGTTCCTCTTGTTTATTCCGAACACTGCGTGCATTAGTGTACAAACATATCAAATGTGCTCCCGTGCAATCAGTACATCATGAAGCAGAGTGAAAGCCCTCACTAGCACACCGTCCCTCAAACATTGTCATGCAGTCCCATAGCTTATCACTAGTAAACCTGATTTTATCCCTTTCCCCCTTCAAACCTGGTTTAAAGGTCTTTCAATGAGCCCTGCTAACTCGTGAGCAAAAATACTTTTCCCCCATTGAGAAAGGTGAATGCCATCAGGCCCCAGAAGGGGGCGTAGACCATCCCATGATCGAAAAGCCCAAAATTCTGCCAGTGACACCAGCCTCAGAGCCTAGTATTGATAAGCTGGGTCCACCTGTTTCTTTCGATGTCATTCCCTACAACTGGGAGGATAGAGGACAATACTACCTGTGCTCCTAATCCTTTTACCAATCTTCCCAAGGCTCTGAAGTCTCTTTTGATCGCCCTTAGACTTTTCATTGCAACTTCATTGGTACCCACATGAAAAAGCAATAGCGGATAATAATCTGAGGGCTGTACCAGGCTAGGAAGTTTCCTGGTAACGTCTTTAACCCGAGCCCCAGGGACACAGCAAACTTCCCTAAAAGGCAGGTCTGGTTGGCAGATCGGATCCTCTGTTCCCCTCAGAATGGAGTCACCTACAACAATAACCTGCCATTTTTTATTCATGGAGATGGTCATGATGCAGGGGATAGGCTGACCTGACCTTGGTGACTCCTCTAGCATAGATGGATTGTCATCTCCCCTCATCATGTCCCTGTCCTTCCAATTCCAGAGCCTCATATCTGTTGTGTAAGGGCACCTGGGAAGGCAAGGTAGACAAGGAGGAGCTTCTCCTGCTGTGAGGTCCTGAGTCATTTGCAGTGGCATTGACTATACCAACCTTGAGAAATGCTTCTTCCACCAGCAGAGAGCAGACTTCCTGGGGTGCCTGGTAAGTCCCAACAGCATGTGTGTGGATCCCAAGGTCAAAGCTGTCATGAGCTGGCAGCTCCTCTTCTAGCATGCAGGGGATGAACAGGTTCATAGGGTTTGCCAGCTTTTATTGATATTTCATAAAGTGTTTTTCCAGTATTGACTCCTATACTGGCACTCACCCAGAAGGGGGCTTGATTTCAGTAGACACCCAAAACACAAGCACCTCCTGACAAACTGAAACAGGCATTCACCATGGCTCCCATCCTAGTCCACCCAGACCCCAAATGGCTTTTTATTGTCAAATTAGGTGCCTCAAATCAAGCCATAGGGGCTGTCCTCTTCTAGAAGGTTCAGAAACAGGACTGGAGACAAGCTATGTACAATGTAGATTTCAGATCCACCCAAAACCAACACTTAAAACAGCTACACATATAGCTCAGGCAAAGACCAAAGGCCTAAACCTGAGCTTAAATGAAGCTCCTGAGGCCATGGGGATTCCAGGTGAGGCTGGTCAGAGCATAACCATTAGGAAGACAAACACCATAACTCTGAATGTCCCCCCTTCCTCATGCTTCCTCACAGCTTTTACTGCTGAGCATGACATATGAAGAAAATTAATTCCATACTACCCAGACCCAGTACATTAACTTTTAATGTACATTAACCTCATGATGGAAACACTAACCTATTATTACACTCATTTTCTGCAGCCAATAATGTAAGCTTGAGCTGTCGCATCTGCAATATTTCTCTAGTATATATTATGCATGTGTCAGAAGCACTCTTAATGTGTAGATAAAGAAAGGGAAGCAGCATTAACTTCCTGTTGGGGAGGTTTTATTCTTAAGAATTGTATTAACCTGCAAGAAATGACAACAAACTCTACTAGCACACTTGTTGCATTCAACAACTCCTTTTTCTTAGCTCTTATTCTTCATTTTATTTATATTTGGAACAGAAAGTGACTATTTGTAACAGGTACAGTATACAAGCCAAGTCAGAACCCCTAGACAGAGGTTGTAGCACAAGAACCTAGCCTGAAAAAGACAGTGAAGAAATTCCTGCTGATTTCAATAGAAACTGGACTGCCTCTGGAAAACATTAACACAGTCAGTCAACTGCAAAGGTGCCAGGCTGTCGTGGTTTAACCCCAGCCGGCAACTAAGCACCACACAGCTGCTCGCTCACTCCCCCTGCCCCAGTGGGATGGGGGAGAGAATCGGAAGGGTAAAAGTGAGAAAACTCATGGGTTGAGATAAAGACAGTTTAATAGGTAAAGCAAAAGCCGCGCACGCAAGCAAAGCCAAACAAGGAATTCATTCACTACTTCCCATTGGCAGGCAGGTGTTCAGCCATCTCCAGGAAAGCAGGGCTCCATCACGTGTGTCCTGGTTTCGGCTGGGATAGAGTTAATTTTCTTCCTAACAGCAGGCATAGTGCTGTGTTTTGGATTTAGTAGGAGAAGAATGTTGATAACAGGCTGATGTTTTTAGTTGTTGCTGAGTACTGCTTAGGCTAGTCAAGGACTTTTTCAGCTTCCCATGCTCTGCCAGGCGCACAAGAAACTGGGAGGGGGCACAGCCAGAATAGTTGATCCAAACTGACCAAAGGGCTATTCCATACCATATGACGTCATGCTCAGTATATAAACTGGGGGGGGTTGGCCGGGGAGCAGGGATCGCTGCTCGGGAACTGTCTGGGTATCGGTCGGCGGGTGGTGAGCAATTGCATTGTGCATCACTTGCTTCGTGTATCATTATTATTATTATCATTATTATACTGTTACTATTAGCATTACTATTTTACTTTATTTCAATTATTAAACTGTTCTTATCTCAGCCCAGGAGTGTTTCTCACTCTTACTCCTCCAATTCTCTCCCCCATCCCATCGGGGTAGGGGGAGTGAGCGAGCGGCTGCGTGGTGCTTAGTTGCTGGCTGGGGCTAAACCACGACAACGTGTAATGGTTACTTGGGAAGATAAAATGCCATCACTCCAAATGTCCCCCCTTCCTCCTTCTTCCCCCAGCTTTATATGCTGAGCATGACGTGACATGGTCTGGAATGTCCCTTTGGTCAGTTGGGGTCAGCTGTCCTAGCTGTGTCCCCTCCCAACTTCTTGTGCACCACCAGCCTACTCGCTGGTGGGGTAGGGTGAGAAGCAGAAAAGGCCTTGTCTCCATGTAAGCACTGCTCAGAAATAACTAAAACATCCCTGTATTATCAACACTGTTTCCAGCACAAATCCAAAACATAGCCCCATACTAGCTAATATGAAGAAAATTAACTCTACCCCAGCCATAACCAGCACACGCAGAGAGGTGAAATCAAGGTTTTTCCTCTCAAATACCAGAACTGAATCCTACCCTTGAAGGAAAAAGCAGGCTGACAATTTAACATTATGAGGTTCCTGTCAGCTCATTTCTCCAGCCTGTCGAGGTCCCTCTGGATGGCAGCACAACCCACTGACTTATCAGCCTCTCCTCCCAGCTTTGTGTCATCTGCAAACTTGCTGAGGGTACACTCTGCCCCATCATCCAGCTCATGAATGAAAATGTTAAAGAGGATCAGACCCAGTATTGACCCCTCTGTTCACATAGAGTTGCCCCCGAGACCTCTGTGTGCCTTTTTGTGTAACCCTGGGCCCTGCATGTGTCTTGCAATGTGCCACAAAATTTTCTGTTTTGCTTCCTCCCTTGTCCCAGAGTTTTTCCAGGGCTTTTTGGTGTGCTTCAGTCATCTGTTTTTCTTTCCATGTGTACGTGGTCTCTCCCTTTGCCTTGTGCTCCCAGATTCTGTTCGCCCTTGTCATCCCCTGATGGGTTTGTTGTCTTTTTTTTATTTTATCGAACCCCCAAGCTCTCCATATGTTCTCTTGTACCCTTAATAATCTTCCTTTCTCCACAACCCGTGTCCATCTCTTTAGCTTTCAGTAAGCTGCTCTCAAGTAACCGGGGTGCACCTCTGCTGCCCAGGCAGCCCCAGCTGTCCCCAGTGGGGCTGATGGTGATGGTCCCTAAGTCCAACAGGCTGCAGCTGTGGGTTGAGGGGTGGCAGGAAGGGCTGCAGCCTTGGATGGGTGGGTGGAGGCTGTGCTAGTAGGGGTGGCTGGACATTGTGAGGGTGAGGGAAGCAGCAGTTGGGAGGTTGTTCTGTCTGGGGCTGGTCTTACACAATGGAGCTGCCACCAAACATCACTGTCTTGAACTGGCACTACAGCTGCAACTGCCAAGAAGGTAACTGGGGGTCCCCACAACTGGGAAAGTCCCAGAGGATGTGACACAAGCCATGGTGGGACTGGGGGTGTGTGCCAATCTGGGAGAGAACCATACTATGGGCATGAGAGGCCGGTGCACCAGAGTTATTGTGGGGGAACATGGTGCACCAGGGCAGTAGGGGGAGGAGGGGGTGCAGCATGGAGGCATACTGGGGCTGCCCAAGCTGGAGGCAGCTCACTTTAGGGTCAGAGTAGTGCTGAGGAGGGCCCTGGGTCAGGTCTGAGCCCTGCGAAGGGTAGGGGGCCTGGGGGAAGCCCTGGGGAGGGTCATGAGGGTGGGGGTGTTAAGGGGAGTTTTGGGCTGTGCTGAAGGCATGGGGGGTGTCAAAGAAGTGCAGGAGGGGCTGTAGCCATGTTGGACCTGAACCAGGGCTTGTCATGGGGGATCCTGTGGCCCGTGTTGGGGCTCCCAGGGCTGCGCTCCGTGGGTGCCTCTGGGTCTTGCAGGGGCAGGGTGAAGGAGAGGGGGACGGGATCCTTGTAGGGTTAAACCTCATAGAACGCAGGACCTGCAGAGACAGGACAAGGGGCAAGGGTTTTAAACTGAAAGAGCGTAGGTTTACATTGGACATAAGGAAGAAATTCTTTACGATGAGGGTGGTTGAGATACTGGAACAGGTTGCCCAGAGAAGTTGCGGATGTCCCATCATTGGAAGTGTTCAAGGTCAGGTTGAACAGGGCTTTGAGAAACCTGATCTAGAGAAAGATGTCCCTGCCCATGGCAAGGGGGTTGGACGAGATGATCTTTAAAGGTCCCTTTCAACCCAAACTACTCTATGATTCTTTGAAGAGAAGGAGAAAGAGGAGGAACGGGAGTAAGAAGAAGAAGATGGGGGGAGGAAAAGGAGGAACAGGGGGAGGAATAGGAGGAACAAGAGGAGTTACAGGAGGAACAGGAGAAGGAGAAACAGGAATAGGAAGAGCAGGAGGAGGAAGATGAGGATGAGAAAGTAGAAAAGGATCAGAAGAAGGAACAGGAGGACTATCCAAAGCTTTGGTATTTGCATGTGCCTTGCAGTCAGTGAATTTATCACCAGTAATCCAAAGAACCTGTGTGTCTGTTGCTTTAATAAATTGCTTTGATTTATTGGTCTAGCGTGATAGTGGTCATTGAACGCGACCAGACGCTTTAAGTGTGGCTGTGATAGCTCATGCAGCACGACTAGATGAAAGGTGCCTACGTTATTTGTGAATCCGTAATCGTGATAGTTCAGTGTACTGAACACGACCGGACTTATAACGATAAATTGGGTACCTTCCAAAGCCTGTCTTGATGCAACAGAAAAATTGGCGTAGTCGGCAGGATTACCATGGATAAACTGCTGCAAAGATTCAAAAAATGTGCCCCTTCCCAGGCTGGGAAGGAGTGGGCTCAGAAATTTTGGAAGGAATGGGCTCAGAAATTTTTGAAGGATAAAGAGAAAGTGGTAGAATGTATTGAGCAGTGTCAGGCGGTGCAGAAGTTTGGAGTGAAAAAGGGTAAAGATGTGATTTGTGCAGTGTTAGGAGCTTGTTTGTCTTGTGCTCAGCAAGAGGCTAAAGAAACCCCTGCTCCCAAACTAGTTTCTGATGTAGAATATACAGCCTTAAAATCGGAAAATGAGGTGTTGAAGTCATCATTGGTTTGTGAGAGGGAGACAGGAAAAAGGCTAGGAACCCGAGTTGATAAACTCGTGAATGCGAATAATCATCTTGAACAATTGCTGGAAAGGGTTAATCGGCTGTTAGATCAGCCTTCCACTATGGTTAAGCAGATCCGCCGATTGATGCATAGTGCAAGCTCTGAAACTTGGGACGGTGATATTTGGTTTGACAGTGATGATGATGAGGTCGAAGGGACCTCCGACCCTGAGCCTCAGTTGGTTTCTTTACGACCTTTGGTTAAAACTGAGACCGCTGTTGGTGATGGTGATGAAACCCGCACTACTGTGCGAACAATCCCATGGTCACCAGCAGAGATGATTAAAATACAGGAGAAATTCTCAAGGCGGTCAGGAGAAATTCTCAAGGCAGTCAGGAGAATCGGAAGTCGAGTATGTGTGTCGAGTTTCTCTTGAAGGAGGAGATCGGATTATGTTAAGTGAAGAAGCAGCAGGAGGCTTTTGGGGACCAGGAGTATTTTTAACTACCACGCCGGGGGAGAATAATTATTCCTTAACGGCACGGGCTGCATACTGGGCTGGCGGCATAGATCCTCAGGAGAGAGGGGAACCCCTGGAGATTAAAGCCACAGGCTATTCTGATCTGGCTGCAGCAGTACAGAAAGCAGCCTGCATACAAGCAATATATGAAAGAGATGGGTTAAGGAAATCTCCAATGTCAGCCCCCATTGACCTGGCAAGATTAACTCCTCTTATTCATGGTCTCCCCGACTGTCTCAAAATGTTTGTAGCAAATACCCAAGATCGTATGCAAGCAGCTTACAGAGATAGCGGTTGCAGGCATAGACTAAATCAACACACCCCCACACCCACCTGGCGCGAATTCTTACAAGACATAGATAAATACGGACGCCGAATGGGCTGGATTAGTTCGTTCAGTATAAAGCCCCCAGATCACGCCCGGCGAGTCCTCCAAGTCCACGCACAGAATCCTAAATTTAATGGGAGGTTCAAACCTAATAAGGAACGGGGTGAGTTGTGGTGCAAAGCCCTAGATTTGGGTATACCCCATCAAATTTTGCGTGGCGTCTCTACAGAGGACCTCCGTACATTGATCCAATCTCTGGGTAAAAGGAATAACTCAGCCTGGGAGAATTGCCCGACTGGGAAACCTCCAGCCCATAAAGAAAGTGCCCCCCCTGCGCCAAGCTTGATTGGTGAGGGGAGATCCCAGCAAAAAAACTTCCATCCCCAGGGAGAGCAGTGAGCCACCCTGCCCGGCGGGTATTAGCAATTCAGTGGCTCTCAAATGAATATGCTGATCCTATTATTGCTATTCCTGTTGGACCCCGAAAAATATTAGTAGATTTTCTCATTGACACCGGGGCCCAAATGTCCGTAATCACAAATGAAACAGCACGAACCCTGGGCATAAGACCTGGCCGACATAGGGTTAAATTCGCCGGAATTAATGGTGTGGAAAAGGAATGGGCTACTGCAAAGATTTCACTCTGGTTGCCAGAGGAACAAAGATTAACCAGAGCAGAGGTGTTAGTTGGTGCCTCAAATACTAACATTTTAGGATTTGATATATTACGTGGACGGATGTGGAGACTCCCTGATGGAACTGTGTGGAGTTTCGCAAGAAATGAAAAAGAATCAGGCATAGTGAAATTGAGTCTGTTGCAAACATCCATACCCCTACCCCCCTCTAAAATCACTAATATTCGGCAATATCCGCTGCCAGCAGCAGCACTTATGGGGATTGATGGGGTGGTAACAGACTTAGAAAAAAGAGACATTATTAAAAGGACTCATTCGCCTTACAATTCCCCGGTGTGGCCAGTAAAAAAACCAACCGGACAATGGCGTTTTACAGTGGATTACCGACAGTTAAATGCCAATACTGCCCCTTTTACTGCTGCAGTCCCAAACCTAGCAGAAATAGTAACACTGATACAAGGAGCTGCCCATCCTTGGATGGCTGCCTTAGATGTTAAAGATATGTTCTTTATGATTCCTCTCCTTGAACAGGATAAAGCACAGTTTGCTTTCACATGGAAAGGGATCCAACACAGCTTTAACAGGCTGCCGCAAGGATATAAACATTCCCCCACTATTGCTCACAATGCTCTGGCTAAGATCTTAGCAGAGATTCCTATCTCACCCGATAGCACCGTATATCAGTATATTGATGACATCTTAATAGGGGGAAAGAGCCAAAACAGTGTAAGAGATGCAATGTGTCGTGGTTTAGCCCCAGCCAGCAACTCAGTACCACGCAGCCGCTCGCTCACTCCCCCTACCCCGATGGGATGGGGGAGAGAATTGGAGGAGTAAGAGTGAGAAACACTCCTGGGCTGAGATAAGAACAGTTTAATAATTGAAATAAAGTAAAATAGCAATGCTAATAGTAACAGTATAATAATGATAATAATAATAATGATACACGAAGCAAGTGATGCACAATGCAATTGCTCACCACCCGCCGACCGATACCCAGACAGTTCCCGAGCAGCGATCGCTGCTCCCCGGCCAACCCCCCCCAGTTTATATACTGAGCATGACGTCATATGGTATGGAATAGCCCTTTGGTCAGTTTGGATCAACTATTCTGGCTGTGCCCCCTCCCAGTTTCTTGTGCGCCTGGCAGAGCATGGGAAGCTGAAAAAGTCCTTGACTAGCATAAGCAGTACTCAGCAACAACTAAAAACATCAGCATGTTATCAACATTCTTCTCCTACTAAATCCAAAACACAGCACTATGCCTGCTGTTAGGAAGAAAATTAACTCTATCCCAGCCGAAACCAGGACAGTATCCACCCCTTATTCTATACCATCTACGTCATGCACAGGCCCTCCCCTTTCCAATGTGTTCCAATTAATCACCACCCCTTTCCCTATCTTGATATACACACAGATATCATTACCTTCGTCTATGGCCCATCCCTCTAAAATGTCCATTGAGTTCATTTAGCCCATGACTTTGGGTTCCATCTGTCATCACAGTCTTTCAGAGCAGGAGAGGTGGTGTGCAGTGTTGGACTGTTGCATGCTGAAGTCAGTTCTCATTCCAACATGGTTTCATCAAAGTTCATTTTCATTAAGCTGGGCAATTCTTACTGCAATACCATTGATGTGGCATATAGCAATCATAATATATAGTATTATATACTTAATATTAACCTACTATATTATTATATTAACATGCAGTTAAGAGATAACATATAGTTAAGAGATAACATACAGTATTATAAAGCAATTAATATTATACAATTCAGTTCATTGGCTATTTTCACCCAAAATCAAATTCCCTTGAGGTACACATTGGGCTTCCCCATCCTTTCGCATCACCCACCAAGTGCACCCAGGTCCTTGAGCAAAAGCAATCTCACGAATGGGTTTGCCTTTGCCAGAGGGGGAAGTAACCCAGACTGTCTTCCCCAGCATATTTTTCATGTGCACTACAGGAACTTTATCTCCTTCTACAGTACGTAAAAGTTTTGATTGGGCAGGGCCAGCTCGATTGGCAGATCCCCTGGTGTTGACTAACCAGGTGGCTTTTGCTAAATGCGTATCCCAATGTTTAAACGTCCCAGCACCCATTGCTCTCAGGGTAGTCTTTAACAATCCATTGCATCGCTCGATTTTCCCGGAGGCTGGTGCATGGTAAGGGATGTGATATACCCACTCAATGCCGTGCTCTTTGGCCCAGGTGTCTATGAGGTTGTTTCGGAAATGAGTCCCGTTGTCTGACTCAATTGTTTCTGGGGTGCCATGTCGCCACAGGACTTGCTTTTCAAGGCCCAGGATGGTGTTCCGGGCGGTGGCATGGGGCACGGGATATGTTTCCAGCCATCCAGTGGTTGCTTCCACCATGGTGAGCACATAGCGCTTGCCCTGGCGGGTCTGTGGGAGCGTGATGTAATCAATCTGCCAGGCCTCCCCATATTTATATTTCAGCCATCGTTCACTATACCCGAGGGGCTTGAACTGCTTGGCTTGCTTGATTGCAGCGCATGTTTCACACTCATGAATAACCTGTGCAATACTGTCCATAGTTAAGTCCACCCCTCGATCACGAGCCCATTTATACGTTGCATCCCTTCCTTGATGGCCTGAGGCATCATGGGCCCACCGAGCTATAAATAATTCACCCTTATGTTGCCAGTTCAAATCCACCTGAGCCACTTCAATCTTAGCAGCCTGATCTACTTGCTGGTTGTTTTGATGTTCTTCAGTGGCCCGACTCTTAGGTACATGAGCATCTACATGATGAACTTTTACAACCAGGTTCTCTACCCGGGCAGCAATATCTTGCCACAATGCGGCAGCCCAGATTGGTTTGCCTCTGCGCTGCCAGTTGCTCTGCTTCCATTGCTGCAGCCACCCCCACAGGGCATTTGCCACCATCCATGAGTCAGTATAGAGATAAAGGACTGGCCACTTTTCTCTTTCAGCAATATCTAAAGCCAGCTGGATGGCTTTCACCTCTGCAAACTGACTCGACTCCCCTTCTCCTTCAGCAGTTTCTGCGACTTGTCGTATAGGACTCCATACAGCAGCTTTCCACCTCCGATGCTTTCCCACGAGACGACAGGACCCATCAGTGAACAGGGCATATTGCTTTTCATTTTCTGGCAATTTATTATACAGTGGGGCCTCTTCAGCACGTGTCACCTCCTCCTCTGGTGATATTCTAATGTTTTTTCCTTCTGGCCAGTCCATGATCACTTCCAAGATTCCTGGGCGACTGGGGTTTCCTATTCGAGCCCGTTGTGTGATCAATGCAACCCACTTACTCCATGTAGCATCAGTTGCATGATGTGTAGAGGGGACCCTCCCTTTGAACATCCAGCCCAACACCGGCAGTCGGGGTGCCAGCAGGAGCTGGGCTTCAGTACCAACCACTTCTGAAGCAGCTCGAACCCCTTCATATGCTGCCAGTATCTCTTTCTCAGTTGGAGTGTAGCGGGCTTCGGATCCTCTGTATCCCCGACTCCAAAACCCTCGGGGTCGACCTCGAGTCTCCCCTGGTGCTTTCTGCCAGAGGCTCCAGGTAGGGCCATTCTCCCCGGCTGCGGTGTAGAGCACATTTTTAATATCCTGCCCTGCCCGGACTGGCCCAAGGGCTACTGCATGAACTATCTCACGTTTAATTTGTTCAAAGGCTTGTTGTTGCTCAGGGCCCCATTTGAATTCGTTCTTCTTCCGGGTCACTTGATAGAGAGGGCTTACGATCTGGCTGTAATTTGGAATATGCATTCTCCAAAACCCCACAACGCCTAAGAAAGCTTGTGTTTCCTTTTTGCTAGTTGGTGGGGACATAGCTGTTATTTTGTTGATCACATCCATTGGGATCTGACGACGTCCATCTTGCCATTTTATTCCTAAAAACTGGATCTCCTGTGCAGGCCCCTTGACCTTACTCTGTTTTATGGCAAAACCAGCCTTCAGAAGGATTTGGACTATTTTCTTTCCCTTCTCAAAAACTTCTTCTGCTGTATTGCCCCACACAATGATGTCATCAATGTACTGCAGATGTTCTGGAGCTTCACCCTGTTCCAGTGCTGTCTGGATCAGTCCATGGCAAATGGTGGGGCTGTGCTTCCACCCCTGGGGCAGTCGGTTCCAGGTGTACTGAACACCCCTCCAGGTAAAAGCAAACTGGGGCCTGCACTCTGCTGCCAAAGGGATGGAGAAAAATGCATTAGCAATATCAATTGTGGCATACCACTTAGCTGCCTTTGACTCCAGTTCATATTGAAGTTCTAGCATGTCTGGCACGGCAGCACTCAGCGGCGGTGTAACTTCGTTCAGGCCACGATAGTCCACTGTTAGTCTCCACTCCCCATTAGACTTTCGCACTGGCCATATGGGACTGTTAAAGGGTGAGCGAGTCTTGCTGATCACTCCCTGGCTCTCCAGTCGACGAATCAGGTTATGGATGGGAATCAGGGAGTCTCGGTTGGTGCGATATTGCCGCCTGTGCACAGTTGTGGTAGCAATCGGCACCTGTTGTTCCTCAACCTTCAGCAACCCTACAATTGAAGGGTCCTCTGAGAGACCGGGCAAGGTGGACAACTGTTTAATTTCCTCTGTCTCCAAAGCAGCTATACCAAAAGCCCACCGGTACCCTTTTGGGTCCTTGAAATACCCTCTCCTGAGGTAGTCTATGCCAAGGATGCACGGAGCATCTGGGCCAGTCACAATGGGGTGCTTTTGCCACTCATTCCCAGTTAGGCTCACTTCAGCTTCCAGTACAGTTAGCTGTTGGGATCCCCCTGTCACTCCAGAAATACAAATGGGTTCTGCCCCTCTATAGTTTGATGGCATTAGCGTGCACTGTGCACCAGTGTCCACTAGAGCCTTCTACTCCTGTGGGTCTGACGTTCCAGGCCATCGAATCCACACAGTCCAGTAAACCCGATTCTCCCTTTCCTCCACCTGGCTGGAGGCAGGGCCCCTCTAACACTGGTCACAGTATTCGTTGTTCACTTCCTGTAAATGTGAATCAAAAGTTCCCTGATCAAGGTCGGAAGTAAAATTAGCCCTCTTACTCTGTCTCGGGAACTGCTCACTGGAAACTGGAGCTGCAATTTTCCTGGGAGAACCGCCTTTTCTAATAGTTTTTCCTTGCAATTCACGCACCCGTGCCTCTAAGGTTGAGGTGGGTTTTCCATCCCACTTTCTCATGTCCTCTCCATAATCACGCAGGTAAAACCACAGGGTGCCCCGTGGTGTGTATCCTCTATATCCTCTCTCTTGAGCATAGGGACGTTGACTCCTAATGGCTGAGACACTGGTCCGTGCAGGTGGGGAGTAGGACAGATCCTCTCTGAGTTGTTGGAACTCTTGGCATATTTTTTCAGACAGTTTTTCCACAGCCGAGACACAGGCCCGTAGGGAGGAAGAGAGCTTTTCTTCGTAGTCCCGGAGTTGTCTAGCCACTTCATCCACCGTTGGTGCCTCGTCGTCTTTCCAGGCTAGTATTGCCAACAAGTTGGAATACGATGCTGGTGCGCTCCGTACCACCTTCCGCCACATGGATTGTGTGCACCTGACTTCATCTGGGTCTTTGGTTAACCGCTCATCATTCAGGTCACTGTAAATCACCTCCAGCACGCCTAATTCCCTCAGGTACTGGATACCTTTCTCTACGGTGGTCCATTTGCTTGGGCGGTATAAAACATCCTCCTTGAAGGGATACCTTTCCTTCACGCTTGACAGAAGTCGCCTCCAGAGGCTGAGCGGTTTTGCCCCTTTTCCAATTGCTTTGTCAATGCCCCCTTCCCTGGAAAGGGATCCCAGCTGCTTGGCTTCCGTACCCTCTAAATCCAGGCTACTGGCCCCGTTATCCCAGCATCGGAGCAGCCAGGTGATGATGTGCTCGCCTGGATGACGACCGAAATCTTTTCGCATATCTCGCAGCTCACTCAGGGATAGGGATCGGGTGGTCACCATCTCATTTATGGGTTCTTCCTCCTCTGGTTCTCGTGATGGCCCTGGTTCATCTTCATCCCTTACTAAACGAACTGATTTCCTCGTGTATTTTTTCTTCTGTATAGGGGCAACTGATACCGGCGCAGGTTGGTTCTCTGGTTTAGCCACAGTGTCTGTCACTGGGGTTTGAGTAGCCGCAGTGCTCATGGCTGTGGCTGGAGTAGCCACAGTGCCTGGGGCAGGGGTTTGAGTAGCTGCAAGGCCTGTAGTGGGGGTTGGAGTAGCCGCAGGGCCTGTAGTGGGGGTTTGAGTAGCCACAGTGCTTGTTGTTTTGTCATCAGATCCAGAGACCTTCTCTTTCTTTTGAGGGTACTGATTAGCGTTGACCACGGCTCGATAGGCATGGGCCAGTCCCCAGCATGTTGCAATGATTTGTGTCTCTCTGGAGCTACCAGGGTGACAACATACTTCTTCCAAATACTTTACTAATTCTTCAGGATTCTGCACTTGTTCGGGGTGAAGTTCCAAAACACTGGAGGTCCCCACTGCCCTAGGTACTTGCGCATACGATCCCACACACCCTGCCACTCATAACTATCCAGCCTTGGGGTAGATCTCTGGATGGTATTTTTAAACTGCTTACTGACCTTTATCAAAATGGAAACAACATTCCCAAGAATTATCAATAGAAGTATCTTAACTGCCCAGGGGTGTTCAAGATACAGGAAAGTTGTTGTAATGAAGGAGGAAACATCATAGAAGAAAGCAGCAAAGGTGCCATTTTGTATTTCCTCCACAACAAGCCTCTCAGAGTAAGAAGTATAATTGCTAACTCTCTCTATGAGGTAGTACCCGAAGTACAGTAGTGACTTCTGTATGAAACCCAAATACCAAAGAATGCTCAAGGTCAGGGCTTTGATAAGGAGCCTCCCAAGCAAAAGATCATGAATCACTGCAGAGCATAGCACACTACACAAACTGACAGCAAGCTTTAACGCGTGCTGCAAAAAAAAGAACATGGTGCAGATCAGAAGAACTAATATCGTGACCGGCAACTGTTAACAGACTCCTTAATACACTCTGATTAATCTGTTGTTATCTCGTGCCCCACGTTGGGCGCCAAAAAGGACTGTCGTGGTTTAGCCCCAGCCAGCAACTAAGCACCACGCAGCCGCTCGCTCACTCCCCCTACCCCGATGGGATGGGGGAGAGAATTGGAGGAGTAAGAGTGAGAAACACTCCTGGGCTGAGATAAGAACAGTTTAATAATTGAAATAAAGTAAAATAGTAATGCTAATAGTAACAGTATAATAATGATAATAATAATAATGATACACGAAGCAAGTGATGCACAATGCAATTGCTCACCACCCGCCGACCGATACCCAGACAGTTCCCGAGCAGCGATCGCTGCTCCCCGGCCAACCCCCCCCAGTTTATATACTGAGCATGACGTCATATGGTATGGAATAGCCCTTTGGTCAGTTTGGATCAACTATTCTGGCTGTGCCCCCTCCCAGTTTCTTGTGCGCCTGGCAGAGTATGGGAAGCTGAAAAAGTCCTTGACTAGCATAAGCAGTACTCAGCAACAACTAAAAACATCAGCATGTTATCAACATTCTTCTCCTACTAAATCCAAAACACAGCACTATGCCTGCTGTTAGGAAGAAAATTAACTCTATCCCAGCCGAAACCAGGACACAATGGAAAGCATTCTGGGAACACTGCTCAGCTTGGGATTGGAAATCCCAGACTCAAAGTGCCAGGGACCTGCACAGGAAGTTAAATTCCTGGGAGTCTGGTGGGTTAAAGGAGCCGCTTCTGTTCCTCTGGACACCCTAGAAACAACAGAGCATGGACAAAGGCCATCTAGCGTAAAGGAATTACAAGAAGTCCTGGGCACTTTAAGTTACTGGCGCAAACATATTCCCGGCTTTGCTATTATTGCATGTCCCCTGTACAATTTATTAAGAAAGGGAAAATCTTGGGAATGGACCGAACAGCATACAAGTGCATTAGAATTGTTAATAAAAGAACTGAGGATATTCCAGCAACTTAGTCCTATACATCCAACTGACCCTATCCATGTGGAATGGGGGTTCAGTGAACATGGTTCCCATTGTAACCTGTGGCAAAGGGGGCCGGAGGGACCAGAAAGACCATTGGAATTTAGCTCCCACTCTTTTAATGATACTGAAATGAGATATTCAGATCTTGAGAAGGGTTTGCTGTCCCTGGTGCGAGCAGTGAAGCAGACAGAACAAATAAGGAGAAAACAGAATGTGGTCATTCGAGGACCTTTCCGCCTCCTGGATATAGTCCGTAAGGGAACAATACCACCTGCCGGCATTGCCCAGAAGCCCACAGTTCGTAAGTGGTATGCCTATCTAGAGGGCATTAATGAAATTATGCCAATTACTGAGGGTAACATTAAAGTATCTAAACTGCAAAAAGACATAGATAGTAGTCTCTTGTTCAAGGCCCCACCAAACAAACCATCCCCAATTTGGGAAGCACCCCCTTTAAAGGAAGGTGGTGATCTCACAGGAGTATGGTTTACTGATGCATCATCCTATAGGGAGAACAATGAGTGGAAATACAAAGCTGTATGTTGCGTGAAGAGAGGCTTTGGAAGGTACCCAATTTATCGTTATAAGTCCGGTCGCGTTCAGCACACTGAACTATCACGATTCCGGATTCACAAATAACGCAGGCACCTTTCGGCTTTGGAAGGTACCCAATTTATCGTTATAAGTCCGGTCACGTTCAGTGCACTGAACTATCACAATTACGGATTCACAAATAACGTAGGCACCTTTCGTCTAGTCGTGCTGCACGAGCTATCACAGCCACACTTAAAGCGTCTGGTCGCGTTCAATGACCACTATCACGCTAGACCAATAAATCAAAGCAATTTATTAAAGCAACAGACACACAGGTTCTTTGGATTACCGGTGATAAATTCTCTGACTGCAAGGCACATGCAAATACCAAAGCTTTGGATAGTACAGATGCATCAAAGGACCTAAAAGTGACTCTATAGAGGTTTCTAAGTTTCGCGCGATGGGGAGGGGGGTGCACTTGGTATAACCAAGTGTTAGATTCTTACCCAAAGGCATCCCGATGGGGGGCGGGAAGAGAGGCTCAGCCCGTCGACTGATCCCAGAGGTCAGAGTAGTACACAATGGTATCTTCCCTAACATCTCCTCTCTCTTAGGCTAATTTATACTATTTTTTACCTTTCAGGTGGAGCTTGAGGGACTCTAGTCATACATACTTTTGTTACGATTGGTGTAAAACTTTCTCGCTTCGTTTTAAAGGTACAGGCTCAGAAAAATTCAGAGCGCAGGCACAGTGAGGAGTGGTCTCACCTTAGAGGCAGGTAGGTTTTGGGATGGAGGTGTGTTTTGGTATTATAATGATATTATAATGAGCAAAGTTTACCAAAAGGACAGCATTTTGTCAAAATCATGACAGTTTGTTGGCTCAGGGTATCAATTATGCAGCTTATCGGTGCCGTGGTCCTCTTCTGAGTCCCTTATCACAGAGCTTGGCCGTGGTGTCTCCACACCACTCCTCCCTCTGGGCAACTCCCCTTAGAGCCAGTGCACCAGGCTCCCCTGATGTTGCCGACATCCAAGGTTGCAGGCTTAGGGAACTCCCTGTGGGATAGATTCCTTGCATCCCGCTGCATTTCATCTGGACAGCTTCTTCAATGCTGTGTTTTTCTTGAAATTGTAAATCTAAGTCTAATGTCTAAGTCACCTCCAGCAATTACTCCACATAATCCACCCCGTGACTATAGTCACTCAAGCTTCACGATATTTGGAATGTATTGGGTGCATCACGTATGTTTTTGGTAGTGAGGATCGTCGAGTATATACACATCTGGTGGGGATACTAGATGAGACAAATGTTTCATCATAATCCAAAGCTTAAAATATAAAGCAATGGTTAAAATAAGACACGATACAGCAAGTATTAGTAAAACAACTACAGGGTGAAGCATCCTATTTAGAACTCCTGTTGCGGTTGGTGACCATCCAAATAGAGTGTCCCACCAGTGGTGTTCTCCGTCTTTCTTCACTCTTTCCAAAACATGGTAGATCTCCTCAGCATCATGACAAACAGTGATGAGAGTTCTGTGTCCATTTTTTTTCGGATGTGTTTTAGCAGTTGGTCCAGGTCATCGTGTTGCAACAGTTTCTTCACCAATGTGAGATTCATCTCAATAGGAGTAGGTAGTAAATCTTGATACAATGTATAGTTAGATCGTAGCAGTTCATAAGACGTAACAGGAGCTGAATAATTGAAGTCACATCCTACAATTTTAGTAAAGTTACAAACACAAATATTTGAGTAATTGCTTATATCTACAGTAATGTCATCTACTAATAAAAAAAAAATCACAAAGGGTTCTCATACAAACACATCCTTTCCCAATATATACTAGTACGGTTTCAGGGGCTTCGTTGGGTTATATTTCAAAATGACAAACATTTCGTTCAGTGTCAAGACAAATGTCTTGAGCTTTGATGGTATTACTCTCACAAATGAATCCTTGCTGTTCTCGTACAATGCATGCATTGACATCAACAGTTTGCTATTTGTTCCCATTTCGTTGGGCCCATACTCTATGCTCTAAAGGATAGAGTGTGGTACCATTATGATTCAACCCTAACACGATGATTGGGTATATGGTGTATACCGAAGCATCGTGAATTGTTAAAACAAAAGCGGTGACTTTGCCGTCAGTAGGGTTATAAGTGAAATTAACTGGATACCACCAGGACTGGAATTTTCTCTCATATTCATTTGCATTATCCCAAATGACTTTTCGGATTTCAGTGGGCAAGGTGCCTGCCTCACCTTCCCGTATTATTGCAGCTACTATTGATTGCATCCACAGTTGGGCTTGGATACAACTAAGAGCTAGAGAAACATTATTTTGGGCAGCGCCGAGTGCATCTGCAATCAACTGGTGGTCTTTCTTATTTACCTCTCCCCACTGAGGCAGCATGTCTGATAAAAGCCATTGGTTGGTTCCCAAAGCTGAAAGGGAAGATTGTAACGGGTGTTTCAATGCACTTAAGTCACTGGTTACTGTGGCTAATTTATTAGCAAGTATTTCAGCATCTATGCTGTTTAAGACTCCTAGTCCCGTTCCCAAGGCACCAGTCACATCTCTCCTTGATCGTGTTGGAGAGATGGGAGTTCGTTTGCGTAACCATGCTGACCATCCTGCATAAGATGTATTCAGGAATGGTGAGCAGGTAGGTTTGATCACAGAGATATTAGTCTGTACTGCTAATTCCACTCGTTTGAGGGAGTATGATGGATTAAACAGCATTTGTTGGTGACCTGTATTTTTAATTATGTAGGGGCCTGCGTTGAAGATGAAAGGAGTTAGACTAATGGGAGGCCGAGTTGGTGCATTTCCAGACATTTGTGGGGGCAGAGACTTCGTGTCAATCATAAATTCAAAGAGTAATTCAGTGCCTCTGAAGCCCCAAAGACAGTACACAATTATAGGTTTGGTATAGGTGAGATTATACCAACAATCCGAATTGGGTTCACGTATTTTGTAACACTCAGTATTATAATTTTTTGGTCTGGAAGAGTCAGTGTAGATTGTTTTAATTTCAGTCAGCCAATTTGTATTGTCTGTCCTGGGATGGCCTGAAGTTTAGCCATCTGAAGAGAGTCATCCCAACTCCACTCATCTCTGGAATATACTTCATTTCCACATACCATGTTCAATCATGTCATTTTAATAATGCCTCTTTTTTCTCTAAGTCTGTTACCACCCCGTCAATCCCCATAAGTGCTGCTGCTGGCAGCGGATATTGCTGAACATTAGTGATTTTAGAGGGGGGTAAGGGTATGGATGTTTGCAACAGACTCAATTTCACTATGCCTGATTCTTTTTCATTTCTCGCGAAACTCCACACAGTTCCATCAGGGAGTTTCCACATATGTCCACGTAATATATCAAATCCTAAAATGTTAGTATATGAGGCACCAACTAACACCTCTGCCCTGGTTAATCTTTGCTCCTCTGGCAGCCAGAGTGAAATCTTTGCAGTAGCCCATTCCTTTTCCACACCATTAATTCCGGTGAATTTAACCCTGTGTCGGCCAGGTCTTATGCCCAGGGTTTGTGCTGTTTCATTTGTGATTACTGACATTTGGGCCCCGGTGTCAATGAGAAAATTTACCACTATTTTTCAGGGTCCAACAGGAATAGCAATAATAGGATCAGAGACTAAGAGGAGCAGCATTGCTAGAGTTTGGAATAGTAACATAAACACAGCATTTCCGTTCGCCATCCTGTGGGGTGCTGAAAAAGAAAAGAGAAAAAAAACTGTTTCGGCGGTGTCCTGGTTTCGGCTGGGATAGAGTTAATTTTCTTCCTAGCAGCAGGCATAGTGCTGTGTTTTGGATTTAGTAGGAGAAGAATGTTGATAACATGCTGATGTTTTTAGTTGTTGCTGAGTACTGCTTATGCTAGTCAAGGACTTTTTCAGCTTCCCATGCTCTGCCAGGCGCACAAGAAACTGGGAGGGGGCACAGCCAGAATAGTTGATCCAAACTGACCAAAGGGCTATTCCATACCATATGACATCATGCTCAGTATATAAACTGGGGGGGTTGGCCGGGGAGCAGCGACCGCTGCTCGGGAACTGTCTGGGTATCGGTCGTCGGGTGGTGAGCAATTGCATTGTGCATCACTTGCTTTGTATATTATTATTACTATTATTATTATTATTATATTGTTATTATTATTTTACTTTATTTTATTTCAATTATTAAACTATTCTTATCTCAGCCCAGGAGTGTTTCTCACTCTTACTCCTCCGATTCTCTCCCCCATCCCATCAGGGTAGGGGGAGTGAGCGAGCGGCTGCGTGGTACTGAGTTGCTGGCTGGGACTAAACCATGACAGTCCTTTTTGGCGCCCAACGTGGGGCACGAAGGGTTTGAGGTAAGAACAGATTAACTAGAGTGTATTAAGGAATCTGTTAACAGTTGCCGGTCATGATATTAGTTCATCTGATCTGTACCATGTTCTTTTCTTGGCTGTGCATGTTAAAGCTTGGTGTTGGTCTGTGCATTGCGCTATGCTCTGTAGTGATTAAGGATGTTTTGATTGGGAGGTTCCTTATCAAAATCCTGACCTTGAGCATGGTTTTGTATCTGGGTTTTATACACAAGTCATTACTGTACTTCGGGTACCACCTCATGGAGAGAGTTAGCAATTATACCTTTCCCTCGGAGACGTTTGTTGTGGAGGAACTACAGAATGGCACCTTCATTACCTTATTCTATAATGCTTCCTCCCTCATTACAGAAAGTTTTCAGTATTTTGAACATCCCTGGGCAGTTAAGATACTTCTATTGATACTTCTTGGGAATATTGTTTTGGTTTTGACAAAGGTTAGTAAGCAATTTAAGAATATCATCCAGAGATCTGCCCCAAGGCTGGAGAGTTATGAGTGGCAGGGTGTGTGGGATCGTATGCGCAAGTACCTAGGGCAGTGGGGACCTCCAGTGTTTTGGAACTTCACCCCTGAACAAGTGCAGAATCCTGAAGAACTAGTAAAGTATTTGGAAGAAGTATGTTCTCACCCTGGCAACTCCAAAGAGACACAACTCATTGCAACATGCTGGGGACTGGCCCATGCTTATAGAGCCCTGTTCAACACTATTCAGTACCCTCAAGGGAAAGAGAGGGTCTCTGGATCTGATGACAAAACAACAGGCACTGTGGCTACTCCAACCACAGCCATGAGCACTGTGGCTACTCCAACCACAGCCACAAGCACTGCAGCTACTCCAACACCCACCACAGGCACTGCGGCTACTCCAACACCCACCACAGGTACTGCAGCCACTCCAACCCCAGTGGCAGGCACTGCGGCTAAACCAGAGAACCAACCTGCGCCGGTATCAGTTGCCCCTATACAGAAGAAAAAATACACGAGGAAATCAGTTCGTTTAGTAAGGGATGAAGATGAACCAGGGCCATCACGAGAACCAGAGGAGGAAGAACCCATAAATGAGATGGTGACCACCCGATCCCTATCCCTGAGTGAGCTGCGAGATATGCGAAAAGATTTCGGTCGTCATCCAGGCGAGCACATCATCACCTGGTTGCTCCGATGCTGGGATAACGGGGCCAGTAGCCTGGATTTAGAGGGTAGGGAAGCCAAGCAGCTGGGATCCCTTTCCAGGGAAGGGGGCATTGACAAAGCAATTGGAAAAGGGGCAAAACCGCTCAGCCTCTGGAGGCGACTTCTGTCAAGCGTGAAGGAAAGGTATCCCTTCAAGGAGGATGTTTTATACCGCCCAAGCAAATGGACCACCGTAGAGAAAGGTATCCAGTACCTGAGGGAATTAGGCGTGCTGGAGGTGATTTACAGTGACCTGAATGATGAGCGGTTACCCAAAGACCCAGATGAAGTCAGGTGCACACAATCCATGTGGCGGAAGTTGGTACGGAGCGCACCAGCATCGTATTCCAACTTGTTGGCAATACTAGCCTGGAAAGACGACGAGGCACCAACGGTGGATGAAGTGGCTAGACGACTCCGGGACTACGAAGAAAAGCTCTCTTCCTCCCTACGGGCCTGTGTCTCGGCTGTGGAAAAACTGTCTGAAAAAATATGCCAAGAGTTCCAACAACTCAGAGAGGATCTGTCCTACTCCCCACCTGCACGGACCAGTGTCTCAGCCATTAGGAGTCAATGTCCCTATGCTCAAGAGAGAGGATATAGAGGATACACACCACGGGGCACCCTGTGGTTTTACCTGCGTGATTATGGAGAGGACATGAGAAAGTGGGATGGAAAACCCACCTCAACCTTAGAGGCACGGGTGCGTGAGTTGCAAGGAAAAACTATTAGAAAAGGCGGTTCTCCCAGGAAAATTCCAGCTCCAGTTTCCAGTGAGCAGTTCCCGAGACAGAGTAAGAGGGCTAATTTTACTTCCAACCTTGATCAGGGGACTTTTGATTCACATTTACAGGAAGTGAACAGCGAATACTGTGACCAGTGTTAGAGGGGCCCTGCCTCCAGCCAGGTGGAGGAAAGGGACAACCGGGTTTACTGGACTGTGTGGATTCGATGGCCTGGAACGTCAGACCCACAGGAGTAGAAGGCTCTAGTGGACACTGGTGCACAGTGCATGCTAATGCCATCAAACTATAGAGGGGCAGAACCCATTTGTATTTCTGGAGTGACAGGGGGATCCCAACAGCTAACTGTACTGGAAGCTGAAGTGAGCCTAACTGGGAATGAGTGGCAAAAGCACCCCATTGTGACTGGCCCGGACGCTCCGTGCATCCTTGGCATAGACTACCTCAGGAGAGGGTATTTCAAGGACCCAAAAGGGTACCGGTGGGCTTTTGGTATAGCTGCTTTGGAGACAGAGGAAATTAAACAGTTGTCCACCTTGCCCGGTCTCTCAGAGGACCCTTCGATTGTAGGGTTGCTGAAGGTTGAGGAACAACAGGTGCCGATTGCTACCACAACTGTGCACAGGCGGCAATATCGCACCAACCGAGTCTCCCTGATTCCCATCCATAACCTGATTCGTCGACTGGAGAGCCAGGGAGTGATCAGCAAGACTCGCTCACCCTTTAACAGTCCCATATGGCCAGTGCGAAAGTCTAATGGGGAGTGGAGACTAACAGTGGACTATCGTGGCCTGAACGAAGTTACACCGCCGCTGAGTGCTGCCGTGCCAGACATGCTAGAACTTCAATATGAACTGGAGTCAAAGGCAGCTAAGTGGTATGCCACAATTGATATTGCTAATGCATTTTTCTCCATCCCTTTGGCAGCAGAGTGCAGGCCCCAGTTTGCTTTTACCTGGAGGGGTGTTCAGTACACCTGGAACCGACTGCCCCAGGGGTGGAAGCACAGCCCCACCATTTGCCATGGACTGATCCAGACAGCACTGGAACAGGGTGAAGCTCCAGAACATCTGCAGTACATTGATGACATCATTGTGTGGGGCAATACAGCAGAAGAAGTTTTTGAGAAGGGAAAGAAAATAGTCCAAATCCTTCTGAAGGCTGGTTTTGCCATAAAACAGAGTAAGGTCAAGGGGCCTGCACAGGAGATCCAGTTTTTAGGAATAAAATGGCAAGATGGACATCGTCAGATCCCAATGGATGTGATCAACAAAATAACAGCTATGTCCCCACCAACTAGCAAAAAGGAAACACAAGCTTTCTTAGGCGTTGTGGGGTTTTGGAGAATGCATATTCCAAATTACAGCCAGATCGTAAGCCCTCTCTATCAAGTGACCCGGAAGAAGAACGAATTCAAATGGGGCCCTGAGCAACAACAAGCCTTTGAACAAATTAAACGTGGGATAGTTCATGCAGTAGCCCTTGGGCCAGTCCGGGCAGGGCAGGATATTAAAAATGTGCTCTACACTGCAGCCGGGGAGAATGGCCCTACC
Source organism: Pelecanus crispus (assembly GCF_030463565.1). Taxonomy (NCBI): domain Eukaryota; kingdom Metazoa; phylum Chordata; class Aves; order Pelecaniformes; family Pelecanidae; genus Pelecanus; species Pelecanus crispus. Next base: position 27,831 of record NC_134675.1, on the reverse strand, counting down.
TGGAGCCTCTGGCAGAAAGCACCAGGGGAGACTCGAGGTCGACCCCTAGGGTTTTGGAGTCGGGGATACAGAGGATCCGAAGCCCGCTCTACTCCAACTGAGAAAGAGATACTGGCAGCATATGAAGGGGTTCGAGCTGCTTCAGAAGTGGTTGGTACTGAAGCACAGCTCCTGCTGGCACCCCGACTGCTGGTGTTGGGCTGGATGTTCAAAGGGAGGGTCCCCTCTACACATCATGCAACTGATGCTACATGGAGTAAGTGGGTTGCATTGATCACACAACGGGCTCAAATAGGAAACCCTAGTCGCCCAGGAATCTTGGAAGTGATCATGGACTGGCCAGAAGGAAAAAACCTTAGAATATCACCAGAGGAGGAGGTGACACATGCTGAAGAGGCCCCACTGTATAATAAATTGCCAGAAAATGAAAAGCAATATGCCCTGTTCACTGATGGGTCCTGTCGTCTCGTGGGAAAGCATCGGAGGTGGAAAGTTGCTGTATGGAGTCCTATACGACAAGTCGCAGAAACTGCTGAAGGAGAAGGGGAGTCGAGTCAGGTTGCAGAGGTGAAAGCCATCCAGCTGGCTTTAGATATTGCTGAAAGAGAAAAGTGGCCAGTCCTTTATCTCTGTACTGACTCATGGATGGTGGCAAATGCCCTGTGGGGGTGGCTGCAGCAATGGAAGCAGAGCAACTGGCAGCGCAGAGGCAAACCAATCTGGGCTGCCGCATTGTGGCAAGATATTGCTGCCCGGGTAGAGAACCTGGTTGTAAAAGTTCATCATGTAGATGCTCATGTACCTAAGAGTCGGGCCACTGAAGAACATCAAAACAACCAGCAAGTAGATCAGGCTGCTAAGATGGAAGTGGCTCAGGTGGATTTGGACTGGCAACATAAGGGTGAATTATTTATAGCTCGGTGGGCCCATGACGCCTCAGGCCATCAAGGAAGGGATGCAACGTATAAATGGGCTCGTGATCGAGGGGTGGACTTAACTATGGACAGTATTGCACAGGTTATTCATGAGTGTGAAACATGCTCTGCAATCAAGCAAGCCAAGCAGTTCAAGCCCCTTGGGTATAGTGAATGATGGCTGAAATATAAATATGGGGAGGCCTGGCAGATTGATTACATCACGCTCCCACAGACCCGCCAAGGCAAGCGCTATGTGCTCACCATGGTGGAAGCAACCACTGGATGGTTGGAAACATATCCCGTGCCCCATGCCACCGCCCGGAACACCATCCTGGGCCTTGAAAAGCAAGTCCTGTGGCGACATGGCACCCCAGAAAGAATCGAGTCAGACAACGGGACTCATTTCCGAAACAACCTCATAGACACCTGGGCCAAAGAGCATGGCATTGAGTGGGTGTATCACATCCCCTACCATGCACCAGCCTCCGGGAAAATTGAGCGATACAATGGATTGTTAAAGACTACCCTGAGAGCAATGGGTGCTGGGACATTTAAACATTGGCATACGCATTTAGCAAAAGCCACCTGGTTAGTCAACACCAGGGGATCTGCCAATCGAGCTGGCCCTGCCCAATCAAAACTTCTACGTACTGTAGAAGGAGATAAAGTTCCTGTAGTACACATGAAAAATATGCTGGGGAAGACAGTCTGGGTTACTTCCCCCTCTGGCAAAGGCAAACCCATTCGTGGGATTGCTTTTGCTCAAGGACATGGGTGCACTTGGTGGGTGATGCGAAAGGATGGGGAAGCCCAATGTGTACCTCAAGGGAATTTGATTTTGGGTGAAAATAGCTAATGAACTGAATTGTATGATATTAATTGCTTTATAATACTGTATGTTATCTCTTAACTGTATGTTATCTCTTAACTGCATGTTAATATAATAATATAGTAGGTTAATATTAAGTATATAATACTGTATATTATGATTGCTATATGCCACATCAATGGTATTGCAGTAAGAATTGCCCAGCTTAATGAAAATGAACTTTGATGAAACCATGTTGGAATGAGAACTGACTTCAGCATGCAACAGTCCAACACTGCACACCACCTCTCCTGCTCTGAAAGACTGTGATGACAGATGGAACCCAAAGTCATGGGCTAAATGAACTCAATGGACATTTTAGAGGGATGGGCCATAGACGAAGGTAATGATATCTGTGTGTATATCAAGATAGGGAAAGCGGTGGTGATTAATTGGAACACATTGGAAAGGGGAGGGCCTGTGCATGACATAGATGGTATAGAATAAGGGGTGGATACTGTCCTGGTTTCGGCTGGGATAGAGTTAATTTTCTTCCTAGCAGCAGGCATAGTGCTGTGTTTTGGACTTAGTAGGAGAAGAATGTTGATAACATGCTGATGTTTTTAGTTGTTGCTAAGTACTGCTTATGCTAGTCAAGGACTTTTTCAGCTTCCCATGCTCTGCCAGGTGCACAAGAAACTGGGAGGGGGCACAGCCAGAATAGTTGATCCAAACTGACCAAAGGGCTATTCCATACCATATGACATCATGCTCAGTATATAAACTGGGGGGGGTTGGCCGGGGAGCAGCGACCACTGCTCGGGAACTGTCTAGGTATCGGTCGTCAGGTGGTGAGCAATTGCATTGTGCATCACTTGCTTTGTATATTATTATTACTATTATTATTATTATATTGTTATTATTATTATTTTGCTTTATTTTATTTCAATTATTAAACTATTCTTATCTCAGCCCAGGAGTGTTTCTCACTCTTACTCCTCCGATTCTCTCCCCCATCCCATCAGGGTAGGGGGAGTGAGCGAGCGGCTGCGTGGTACTGAGTTGCTGGCTGGGACTAAACCACGACAGGCGGGGAGAGTCCGAACAGGTTACCCCTTTTTATGATACATGATAAATCCACCTAGTAGTAATTCTATGTTTTGTACCGCTGTTATCAATAGTTTCCCAAGCAAGTGTGCCACGAGGTTTAGTCAGAGTCATAGGCACATTCCTAGTGCTGCCATCCATGGGTGTGCAGCTGCTTGCAGTGTGGCTGTTCAGGTTGCAATATTAGGGCGTGCAGGGGCTGCGTGGAGTAAACGCACTGTAGCCTCCCAATCTTCATCAGGGTTAGGATTAAGACTTGAACTAAAGGACCATATACTACCATCTGGGGGATGCCAGGTTCGGCCATTCAAAACATCAAACCCCAAAATATTTTCATTATGAGTTTTCACTGCAAAGTGGGTAGATAGCATGCATTTTTTGTCCAGGAGCCAGAAATTAACCTTTGCAGTTTGATGAATAGCACTTGCTCTGTTCACTCCAGTAACTTTAACTCTTTGCTGTCTGGGTCGTATACCCAGCTTCTCAGAAATTTTTGCTCCTGTGTCTATTAGGAATTCTATTAATTGTCGTAAACCTAGGTTGACGATTAATGGGTTAATTTGTCTGATGTTATGACCAGGATTTTCAGTTTCAACAGATGGATCACCCCATCCCATTTCTCGCCCATGATTTATGATGTCTGATACGGGAACGTCAAGAGAGCCACGATCATACATAGCCTGGATACAGGCAGCTTTTGTAATAGCTGTGGAAAGTTCATTTAGGGATTTAACAGGTATTTGGATATGATTCTCTACGCCACCCCGAGGTCCAGTAGTTTCTTCTGGTTTTATAATGGACCTAGCTACATATCTAGGGGCATTTGCTACAAACATCATGAGACAATCAGGGAGACCATGAATAAGAGGAGTTAATCGCGCCGGGTCAATAGGGGCTAACATCGGAGATTTCCTTAATTCATCTCTTTCATATATTGCTTGTACGCAGGCTGCTTTCTGTACTGCTGCAGCCAGGTCAGAGCAGCCTGTGGCTTTAATCTCCAGGGGTTCCTCTCTCTCCTGTATTTTCATCAGCTCTGTTGGTGATGATGGAATTGTTCACACAGTACTGCGGGTTTCATCAAAGCAAATATCACCATCCCAAGTTTCAGAACTTGCACTATGCATCAATTGGCGAATCTGCTTAACCGGAACAGAAGGTTGATCTAACAGCCGGTTAACCCTTTCTAGCAATTGTTTAAGATGATTATTCTCATTCACGACTTTATCAACTCGGGTTCCTAGCCTTTTTCCTGTTTCCCTCTCAAAAACCAATGATGACTTCAACACCTCATTTTCCGATTTCAAGGCTGTATATTCTACATCAGAAACTAGTTTGGGAGCAGGGGTTTCTTTAGCCTCTTGCTGAGCACAAGACAAGCAACCTCCTAACACTGCACAAATCACACCTTTACCCTTTTTCACTCCAAACTTCTGCACCGCCTGACACTGCTCAATACGTTCTACCACTTTCTCTTTATCCTTCAAAAATTTCTGAGCCCATTCCTTCCAAAATTTCTGAGCCCACTCCTTCCCAGCCTGGGAAGGGGCACATTTTTTGAATCTTTGCAGCAGTTTATCCATGGTAATCCTGCCGACTACGCCAATTTTTCTGTTGCATCAAGAGAGGCTTTGGAAGGTACCCAATTTATCGTTATAAGTCCGGTCGCGTTCAGCACACTGAACTATCACGATTCCGGATTCACAAATAATGCAGGCACCTTTCGGCTTTGGAAGGTACCCAATTTATCGTTATAAGTCCGGTCGCGTTCAGCACACTGAACTATCACGATTACGGATTCACAAATAACGTAGGCACCTTTCGTCTAGTCGTGCTGCATGAACTATCACGGCCACACTTAAAGTGTGTGGTCGCGTTCAATGACCACTATCACGCTAGACCAATAAGTCAAAGCAATTTATTAAAGCAACAGACACACAGGTTCTTTGGATTACCGGTGATAAATTCACTGACTGCAAGGCACCTACGATTGCCAAAGGTTAGAATGACACAGATGTATCAAAAGACATAAAGTGACTCTATAGAGGTTTCTAAGTTTCCCGCAGAGGCACTTGGTATAACCAAGTGTTAGATTCTTACCCAAAGGTGTCCCGATGGGGGGGAAGAGAGGCTCAGCCCGTCGACTGATCCCAGAGGTCAGAGTAGTACACGGTGATGTCTTCCCTAACATCCCCTCTCCCTTAGGCCAATTTTATAGTATTTTACACATTAGGTGGAGCTTGAGGGACTCTAGTCATACATACTTTTGTTATGATTGGTGTAAAACTTTCTCGCTTCGTTTTAAAGGTACAGGCTCAGAAAAATTCAGAGCGCAGGCTCAGTGAGGGGGGGTCTTACCTTGGAGGCGGGTGGGTTTTGAGATGGGAGTGTGTTCTAGTATTATAATGACATTATAATGAGTAAAAGTTACTAAAGGACAGCATTTTTGTCAACATCATGATAGTTTGCTGACGCAGGGTATCACTTATGCAGCTTATCAGGGCCATGGTGCCCCTTCGAGTTCCCTTATCACAGGGCTTGGCCGTGATGTCTCCACACCACTCCACCCCCTGGGCAGCTCCTCTCAGAATCAGCACACCAGGCTCCCCTGGGTTGCGACATCCAAGGTTACAGGCTTAGGAACTTCCTGTGGGATAGATTCCTTGCATCCAGCTGCATTCCATCCAGAGAGCTTCTTCAATGCTGTACCTTTCTTGTAATCGTAAATCTACGTCTGGTGTCTAAGTCACCTCCAGCAATCACTCCACACTGTAGCACTAGAAGTAGCAACAGGAGAAAAACTGATTGAAACTGGTGAAGGTAGTGCACAGGTAGGGGAACTTAGAGCAGTCCTATTAGCTGCGCAACAGGGTGCTAGCCACATCTACACTGACTCATATGCTGTCTTTAAAGGAGCTACTGAATGGATAGGTCACTGGGCAGCAAATGATTGGCAAGTGAACAGGGTTCCAGTCTGGCAAACCGACAGCTGGAAGCAATTGTTAGAGATAGGAGAGCAGCGGATGCTACATGTTGGATGGGTAAAAGGACATGATCAATCAAATTCTATCTCTGCTCAGTTCAATCAACAGGTAGACAGCCTTACGCGGCTGCGACAGATTGATGTTGTAAATGATAACCGAGAATGGGAGCGTTTACTCAAATGGCTGCATGTTAAGCATGGTCACGCTGGACGGGCCAACTTATATCGGGAAGGGATAGCCTGAGGATGGCCCGTATCAGTTAAACTATGTGAACAAGTAGTAACTGCCTGTTCGCAGTGCCGTTTATGACTTAACAAAGACCATCCGAGTAAAGCGCCACCCCTGCACATTCGGGACAGGAAAACATTGTGGCACTCTTGGCAGATTGACTATATCGGCCCATTGCGACCCTCAGGTGGGAAAAGATATGTCCTGGTGGGAGTAGAAATTATATCTGGTCTCACCATGGCTGCTGACTTCCCATCAGCTACTGGGGAAAACACTGTGAAGGGCCTTAAAGGATGGTTCAGTACACTTCCCCTACCAGAAGAAATTCAAAGTGATAATGGCTCACACTTTACAGCTACGGTGGTACAAGACTGGGCCAAGGAAGAAGGGATTCGGTGGGTATTTCACACCCCCTACTATCCTCAGGCGAATGGCATTGTGGAACGCACCAATGGATTGGTTAAGCGTTTCGCAAACACTCATAAGCCTGGGTGGCATTTGCAGTTGTATGATGCCATCTACCAGTTAAATAACCGATGGAGCGGAGATGGTTGCCCCAAAATGAAAGCCTTTTGTGCATCTGCTAATACAATCACCCCAAGAGTTCATACTAAACCAGAGGGACCTTCTACAGAATTTTACTTTGGACAACCTGTACTAGTGAAAATGCCTCAGATTGGAATGGTACCAATGGTATTAACTACCCCTAAAAACCCCTATGCATGGGAAGCTAAAGATTGTTCTGGAAAAGTACACCGGATTAGCACCCAGTGGATCTCACCCTCTTTTTAACCCTGCCGGTTAAATACAACCGAGCACGCTTTGTTTCTTTTTGTGTTCACAGGAATCTCAAAGAAGACTCCGACTGAAGTGGATGCCCTGGCGTACTGCTGAATCCATTGTATATTATGACTGTTGATTTTGTCAATGCGTGAATATATGATGTGGGGTTTCATTTTGATTCTAACACAACTCCCTTTGATGTGTAGCCAAGAAGACCCAGGATGGCCGTGGTCCCAAGCCCATATTCAATGCACTGGAATTATGGGAACACGTGCCACCAAAGAAAATTTAAACATAGCTACTGTAGTTATGCATGGAGCTGAGGTATTCTCAAAGCACGAGTGGGGCTGGGACAGTAGATGGCTTCCACTCCTGAAAGGAAAAGCAGGAGAAAAAATCCAAGTAGGGTGTAGAATGATCAACGGATCAGCCCATGAAAAGGTCACATCCATGATAATATCTGACACTTCCGGAGATCCAATAACAGAAAGATCTTGTGCCACTGACAAGTGGGATTGCTGGTACAATTTTATTCTGGTGAAGCCCACTGTTGTGGCTTGTATATGGCAACAATACTGTAAAGGGCCAAGGCTGTCGAAACAACACTGTACAGGGATGTCATTCCAGTTCAAAATAGACATGATTGAACATGATACATGGAAATGAGGTATATTCCAGAGATGAGTGGAGTTAGGATGACTCTCTTCAGATGGCTAAACTTCAGGCCATCCCAGGACAGACAATACAAATTGGCTGCCGAGTGACTAATGGATCTACTTATCGTCGGCCGACCGAAATTAAAACAATCTACACTGACTCTTCCAGACCGAAAAATTATAATACCGAGTGTTACAAAATAACTGAACCCAATTCGGATTGTTGGTATAATCTCACCTATACCAAACCTATAATTGTGTACTGTCTTTGGGGCTTCAGAGGCACTGAATTACTCTTTGAATTTATGATTGATACAAAACCTCTGCCCCCACAAATGTCTGGAAATGCACCGACTCGGCCTCCCATTAGTCTAACTCCTTTCATCTTCAACGCAGGCCCCTACATAATTAAAAATACAGGTCACCAACAAATGCTGTTTAATCCATCATACTCCCTCAAACGAGTGGAATTAGCAGTGCAGACTAATATCTCTGCAATTAAGCCTACCTGCTCACCATTCCTGAATACATCTTATGCAGGATGGTCAGCATGGTTACGCAAATGGACTCCTATCTCTCCAACACGATCAAGGAGAGATGTGACCAGTGTCTTAGGAACGGGACTAGGAGTCTTAAACAGCATAGATGCTGAAATACTTGCTAATAAATTAGCCACAGTAACCAGTGACTTAAGTGCATTGAAACACCCGTTACAATCTTCTCTTTCAGCTCTGGGAACTAATCAATGGCTCTTATCGGACATGCTGCCTCAGTGGGGAGAGGTAAATAAGAAAGACCACCAGTTGATTGCAGATGCACTCGGCGCTGCCCAAAATAATGTTTCTCTAGCTTTTAGTTGTATCCAAGCTCAACTGTGGATGCAATCTATAGTAGCTGCAATAATATGGGAAGGTGAGGAAGGCACCTTGCCCACTGAAATCCGAAAAGTCATTTGGGACAATGCAAATGAATATGAGAGAAAATTCCAGTCCTGGTGGTATCCAGTTAATTTCACTTATAACCCTACTGACGGCAAAGTCACCGCTTTTGTTTTAACAATACACGATGCTTCGGTATACACCATATACCCAATCATCGCGTTAGGGTTGAATCATAATGGTACCATATTCTATCCTTTAGAGCATAGAGTGTGGGCCCAACGAAATGGAAACAAATGGAAAACTGTTGATGTCAATGCATGCATTGTACGAGAACAGCAAGGATTCATTTGTGAGAGTAATACCATCAAAGCTCAAGACATTTGTCTTGACACTGAACGAAATGTTTGTCATTTTGAAATATAACCCAACGAAGCCCCTGAAACCGTACTAGTATATATTGGGAAAGGATGTGTTTGTATGAGAACCCTTTGTGATTTTTTTTTTATTAGTAGATGACATTACTGTAGATATAAGCAATTACTCAAATATTTGTGTTTGTAACTTTACTAAAATTGTAGGATGTGACTTCAATTATTCAGCTCCTGTTACGTCTTATGAACTGCTACGATCTAACTATACATTGTATCAAGATTTACTACCTACTCCTATTGAGATGAATCTCACATTGGTGAAGAAACTGTTGCAACACGATGACCTGGACCAACTGCTAAAACACATCCGAAAAAAAATGGACACAGAACTCTCATCACTGTTTGTCATGATGCTGAGGAGATCTACCATGTTTTGGAAAGAGTGAAGAAAGACGGAGAACACCACTGGTGGGACACTCTATTTGGATGGTCACCAACCGCAACAGGAGTTCTAAATAGGATGCTTCACCCTGTAGTTGTTTTACTAATACTTGCTGTATCGTGTCTTATTTTAACCATTGCTTTATATTTTAAGCTTTGGATTATGATGAAACATTTGTCTCATCTAGTATCCCCACCAGATGTGTATATACTCGACGATCCTCACTACCAAAAACATACGTGATGCACCCAATACATTCCAAATATCGTGAAGCTTGAGTGACTATAGTCACGGGGTGGATTATGTGGAGTAATTGCTGGAGGTGACTTAGACATTAGACTTAGATTTACAATTTCAAGAAAAACACAGCATTGAAGAAGCTGTCCAGATGAAATGCAGCGGGATGCAAGGAATCTATCCCACAGGGAGTTCCCTAAGCCTGCAACCTTGGATGTCGGCAACATCAGGGGAGCCTGGTGCACTGGCTCTAAGGGGAGTTGCCCAGAGGGAGGAGTGGTGTGGAGACACCACGGCCAAGCTCTGTGATAAGGGACTCAGAAGAGGACCACGGCACCGATAAGCTGCATAATTGATACCCTGAGCCAACAAACTGTCATGATTTTGACAAAATGCTGTCCTTTTGGTAAACTTTGCTCATTATAATATCATTATAATACCAAAACACACCTCCATCCCAAAACCTACCTGCCTCTAAGGTGAGACCACTCCTCACTGTGCCTGCGCTCTGAATTTTTCTGAGCCTGTACCTTTAAAACGAAGCGAGAAAGTTTTACACCAATCGTAACAAAAGTATGTATGACTAGAGTCCCTCAAGCTCCACCTGAAAGGTAAAAATTAGTATAAATTAGCCTAAGAGAGAGGAGATGTTAGGGAAGATACCATTGTGTACTACTCTGACCTCTGGGATCAGTCGACGGGCTGAGCCTCTCTTCCCGCCCCCCATCGGGATGCCTTTGGGTAAGAATCTAACACTTGGTTATACCAAGTGCACCCCCCTCCCCATCGCGCGAAACTTAGAAACCTCTATAGAGTCACTTTTAGGTCCTTTGATGCATCTGTACTATCCAAAGCTTTGGTATTTGCATGTGCCTTGCAGTCAGAGAATTTATCACCGGTAATCCAAAGAACCTGTGTGTCTGTTGCTTTAATAAATTGCTTTGATTTATTGGTCTAGCATGATAGTGGTCATTGAACGCGACCAGACGCTTTAAGTGTGGCTGTGATAGCTCATGCAGCACGACTAGACGAAAGGTGCCTACGTTATTTGTGAATCCGTAATTGTGATAGTTCAGTGCACTGAACGTGACCGGACTTATAACGATAAATTGGGTACCTTCCAAAGCCTCTCTTGATGCAACAAGGAGGAAGATGAGGAGGAGGAGGTAGAAATTTCCCTGGGAAATTTCCCTGGGAAATTTAGAAAGCTCTATAGAGTCGCTTTTATGTCTTTTGATGCATCTGTGTTATCCAAAGCTTTGGTGTTTGCATGTGCCTTGCAGTCAGTGAATTTATCACCAGTAATCCAAAGAACCTGTGTGTCTGTTGCTTTAATAAATTGCTTTGATTTATTGGTCTAGCGTGATAGTGGTCATTGAACGCGACCAGACGCTTTAAGTGTGGCTGTGATAGTTCATGAAGCACGACTAGATGAAAGGTGCCTATGTTATTTGTGAATCTGTAATTGTGATAGTTCAGTGTACTGAACGCGACCGGACTTATAACGATAAATTGGGTACCTTCCAAAGCCCTCTTGACGCAACACCACTGCAAAGAACATTTCTCTAGACCATAAACACATCAGTTTCCCTAGGAGGAGGCTGTGGAAAACATATCAAAAACCTTGGTAAAATCAAGGTAGACAATGGTTAGTTGCAGAAGGCAATCAGCTTTGTCAAGCAAAATTTGCCCTTGGTGAATCTGTGCTGGCTTTTCCCAATGATGTACTTCATTTGACTTGTGATAGCCCCCAGGAGGATCCATTCCACAAATTTCCCAGGGACTAAAATATGACTGATGAGCCTATAATTTCCTGGATCCTCCTTTAAAGCCCTTCATGTAGATGGCAGTGAAATTAGCCATCTTCAAGTCTTCTGGGATGACACCAGATCTCCACATCTTCTCAAAGATTATGAACAAACTGAATGTTTGTTCTTCTGATTAGGGAAGATTAACTGTCCTTTACTCATCACCTTACAAAAACATCTTGCCCTGATACGATGTTAGCTGAGTTTTAGAGTTAGCCTTCAACAATTCACCCCTTTGAGACTATGCGCTTCATAAGTCTAACTATGTATTCGTGCTAACATAATGTTATGTCCTTTAGTTGATCATAACAGTATTCTCTTTAAACAATTAACAGCAACACAAATAATGATCAGTATTATTATTGTGATAATTATACTTTGAAATAAACTTTCTAACCATCCAGTTAATGAGTATCCCAGTCCGTTCAGGATTTTGTTTAACCAGCCTCCTTCTAAGCCTGCTCTTAGTTCCCTACTTGCTTTTGCTACTCTTTTAATATCATTTAGTTGATGGTCCAGATCTTTAGTTACATTTGGAATGTGGATACAACAGCTATCGTTTAAAAGATTCAGGTATCCACATACTCCATGCTCATGCGATAATAACAAATAACCAACTGGCAGAACAGAGGCAAACCCATCTGGGCTTCCGCATTGTGGCAAGATATTGCTGCCCGGGTGTCCTGGTTTCGGCTGGGATAGAGTTAATTTTCTTCCTAACAGCAGGCATAGTGCTGTGCTTTGGATTTAGTAGGAGAAGAATGTTGATAACACACTGATGTTTTAGTTGTCGCTAAGTACTGCTTATGCCAGTCAAGGACTTTTCAGCTTCCCATGCTCTGCCAGGTGCACAAGAAACTGGGAGGGGGCACAGCCAGAATAGTTGATCCAAACTGCCCCAAGGGCTATTCCATACCATATGATGTCATGCTCAGTATAGAAACTGGGGGGGGTTGGCCGGGGGCAGCAATCGCTGCTCGGGAACTGGCTGGGTATCGGTTGGTGGGTGGTAAGCAAACGCATTGTGCATCATTTGCTTTGTATATTATTACTACTATTATTTTTATATTGTTATTATTGCTACTACTATTTTACTTTATTTTATTTAAATTATTAAACTGTTCTTATCTCAACCCCGGAGTGTTTTCTCACTTTTGCTCTTCTGATTCTCTCCCCCATCCCACCGGAGCAGGGGGAGTGAGCGAGCGGCTGCGTGGTGCTTAGCTGCTGGCTGGGGCTAATCCACAACACCGGGTAGAGAACGTGGTTGTAAAAATATGTCATGTAGATGCTCACGTACCCAAGAGTCAGGCTGCTGAAGAACATCAAAACAACCAGCAGGTGGATCAGGCCACTAAGATTGAAGTGGCTCAGGTGGATCTGGACTGGCAACATAAAGGTGAATTATTTATAGCCTGGTGGGCCCATGACACCTCAGGCCATCAAGGAAGAGATGCAACATATAGATGGGCTCGTGATCGAGGGGTGGACTTAACTATGGACAGTATTGCACAGGTTATTCATGAATGTGAAACATGCGCTGCAATCAAGCAAGCCAAGTGGTTCAAGCCTCTCTGGTATGGAGGGAGATGGCTGAAATATAAATATGGAGAGGGGCCTGGCAGAGTGATTATATCACACTCCCACAAACCCGTCAGGGCAAGCGCTATGTGCTCACCATGGTGCAAGCAACCACCGGATGGCTGGAAACATATCCCGTGCCCCATGCCACTGCCCAGAACACTATCCTGGGCCTTGAAAAGCCAGTCCTGTGACGACATGGCACCCCAGAAAGAATTGAGTCAGACAACGGGACTCATTTCCGAAACAACCTCATAGACACCTGGGCCAAAGAGCATGGCATTGAGTGGGTATATCACATCCCCTACCATGTGTCACGAATGAAGGTTTGTGAATCCTGCTGATTATGTCGATTCACTATGAATGAGTGACTTTACACAGTTTGATTTAGTAAAAGTTAGAGTTTACTTATAGCGAATTGCAGAATTTGGTTATAGTATTTTTAATAGCACTCAATCATCAATGATTAATAAAGTGATAGACAAAATTAATCAAAACAGTGACTTAGTTACAGATTCGAAGATGGCAAGGTTCACTCTATTACTACACAAAAGCATACATAAAAGAGAATAAATCACAAAAAGTTAAGCTGATTCATAAAAGCATTGCGTATATATGGAATAAAAGTAAAAGGGGGAGAGAGAGCAAAAAGGGGGGGGGGGCGAAAGGGAACCCTCCTGTTGAGTCACAAGGTTTGGACTAGACCCCCTTGCTTTCTAAACTCCTTCTCAGAGAGGAGTCTAGGTGCGGCTAGGTCTAGTCCTAGTCTCAGACTTGGTCAACGGTTTATATGAATAAGAGTAATGTATATATATAAAGGAAATTTGGATTATACGAGAGAGAAAGAGAAATTGTATGTAGGGAATGCGGGAACCCTGCCGTTGAGTCACGAGGTTCGGAATGGACCCCCTTGCTTTCTAGACTCCTTCTCAGAGAGGAGCCTAGGTGCGGCTAGGCCCACTCCTAGTCTCAGACTTGGTCAACGGTTTATAAGAGTAATGCTATAAGGATAGTACAGCAATATCAAACTCCTTTAAAATTGAATCATACATCTACAAACTACTTAAATTGATTTATGCATGCAACTTACAACTATAAATGCAAATGTGAAAATAGTATACCTGTTAAAAATTCCCCTCGAGTTTAGTGAAATACTCACGTCTAATGCCTTGGCATTTCTCAACGGGCGAGAGCAGAGTCTTGAGGAGTGAAGAATATCAGCAGCCCAGGCTCCGTTGTCGATCTCCGGCAATGGAGTTCTGGTGGCAGCAGACTTTGGGAATCTGCTAGTTTTCGCTGACTCTGAGAGACATTTCGATCAGAGGGAGATGCTGGTGCGGCCCGTGGCGGTCCAGGAGAGCTCAAAGGGCCTCACTTAGGACTGCCGTTTTATAGGATTGTGAGATGATTGACTTTAATCACCAGTAAATTTCCATCCGAGCCACAATTCGGGTCGGCTTGTTGCTGGAATTCCAGCAGCGATGATACCACCCTGTTTCAAGGCTGTCCGGGGTAGCTGTTTGTTCTCGTTCCCCTCCTTAGCCATAATATGAATCTTGATAAGAACAGAGCCGCTCTCTGCTCCAGCCATGTAGGAGTTTCTGGTACAATTAAGGAGCGCTTAACTGACCAACTCTCTACGCAAAAGCTGCAGCCTGCGAATTCCTGAGATTGTAAAGCAGACGAAGTAGAGGGGAAAAAAACAGGACAGAAAAAAAACAGGGGCAGGGGGAAGATGTACCACCACACCATGCACCAGCCTCGGGGAAAATCGAGCGATACAATGGACTGTTAAAGACTACCCTGAGAGCAATGGGTGGTGGGACATTCAAATATTGGGATACACATTTAGCAAAGGCCACCTGGTTAGTCAACACTAGGGGATCTGCCAATGGAACTGGCCCTGCCCAATCAAAACTCTTAGGTACTGTAGAATAGGATAAAGTGCCTGTAGTGCACATAAAAAATATGCCGGGGAAGACAGTCTGGGTTACTCCCCCCTTGGGCAAAGGCAAACCCATTCATGGGATTGCTTTTGCTCAAGGACCTGGGTGCACTTGGTGGGTAATGTGAAAGGGTGGGGAATTCCAATGTGTACCTCAAGGGGATTTGATTTTGGGTGAAAATAGCCAATGAACTCAATTGTATGATGTTAATTGTTATATAATACTCTATGTCATCTCTTCTATGGTTGCTATATGCCACATCAACAGTATTACATTAAGAATCACCCAGATTAATGAAGAATGAACTTTGATGAAACTAAGCCAAGTGCAGCAGTGATGGAATCAGAACTGGCTTCAGCATGTAACAATCCTAACACCGCACACCATGTCTTCTGCTTTGAAAGACTATTATGTTAGATGGAGCCCAAAGTCATGGACTAAATGAATTCAATGGACATTTTAGAGGGATGGCCCATAGACTAAGGGAATGATATCTATGTGTATATACCAAAAGACAGGAAAAGTGGTGGTGATTAACTGGAATGTATTGGGAAGTGTAGGACCCGTGCATGACGTAGATGGTACAGAATAAGGGGTGGATACTGTCCTGGTTTCGGCTGGGATAGAGTTAATTTTCTTCCTAGTAGCAGGCATAGTGCTGTGTTTTGGATTTAGGATGAGAATAATGCTGATAACACACTGATGTTTTTAGTTGTTGCTAAGCACTGCTTATGCTAGTCAAGGACTTTTCAGCTTCTCATACCCTGCCTGGTGCGTGAGAAGCTGGGAGGGGGCACAGTCAGGATAGTTGACCCAAACTGCCCCAAGGGCTATTCCATACCATATGACGTCATGGGCATGGGCATGGGCATGAGTTTTCTCGCTTTTGCTTTTACAATTCTCTCCCCCATCCCACCAGGGCAGGGGGAGTGAGCGAGTGGCTGTGTGGTGCTTAGTTGCTGGCTAGGGTTAAACCACAACAACCTGTAGCCTCTGTTTGCCAAAAGGGTTTTCTCACACTGTTTCCTAAAGTATGTCGGGATAATTTTTGAGCCTTCTCAATCTCTGTTTTGTTTGTGCAATATCCAGAATATTTGGACCTTGTCGCACACGTCTTGAGTGGCTGGAGAACCACTGCTGTATTCCTAGTATGCCATCCTGGTACATGAAGGTTTCAGGCAGGACACTATTACTGCTTCGTAAAGGTAAATGTCAACTTGGTTTCCAAGCAGTGTGAAAATCAGTACTGGTGAAGAGAACATTTGATGTTCCTGGTAAGCCCTGATTTTGGGGAGAAGGTCTCCAGAGGTGTTTGCTTTGATTTGTGTTGATGTATTCTTCCTCAGTGGTGTCCTGTCAGTGTTTTTGTTCAGAAACCCTGCCATTCATCTAAAGACATCATTGCCTTTCTTTGCAGGCCAGTGATGGACATTTGTACAAGATGAATGATGCCTCTGTAGTTCTTTGTGACATCAAACCCATTCTCAATCAGCAAGCATATTTATTATTCTATGTCAGGTAATAAGGATTAAACGATGTTCGAAATACACCCCCCCCACCCCCTTTCCTGTTACTGCTATTGTTGTTGTTTTCCTCTGGGGTGTTTTGCTTTCTCTCCTAGGAGAAAATGACTATTTGTCTAATTAAGTTCTGTCTGTTCTGCAATTCACCAGGTCCCTTCTCTCTCCTTGTTTGGCACTAAGCTGTTGTGCTTGTGTAAATTGCTAGCTGTCTGCTCTCTGACAGTGGCTAGCTGGGCAAAGAAGCGAAATCAAGGTCTGAGAGTGTATAAAGACAAGTTCCTGCTCCTGATTGTCCTCATGTTCCTATTCCTCCTATTCCTCATTTTGCTCTTCCTCCTCCTCTTCCTTTTCCTCCTGCTCCTCCTTTTCCTGTTCCTCCTCCTCTTCCTTTTCCTCCTGCTCCTCCTTTTCTTCCTGCTCGTGTTCTTCCTCCTTCTCCTGTTCCTCCTCCTGATCCGCCTACTCCTTCCCCTCCTCCTCCTATTCTTCCTATTCCTCCTGTTCTTCTTCCTTCTGCACTGTTCCTTCTTTCCCTCCTTTTCTACCTCCTCCTCCTCATCTTCCTCCTTGTTGCATCAAGAGAGGCTTTGGAAGGTACCCAATTTATCGTTATAAGTCCAGTCACGTTCAGTGCACTGAACTATCACAATTACGGATTCACAAATAACGTAGGCACCTTTCGTCTAGTCGTGCTGCATGAGCTATCACAGCCACACTTAAAGCGTCTGGTCGCGTTCAATGACCACTATCACGCTAGACCAATAAATCAAAGCAATTTATTAAAGCAACAGACACACAGGTTCTTTGGATTACCGGTGATAAATTCTCTGACTGCAAGGCACATGCAAATACCAAAGCTTTGGATAGTACAGATGCATCAAAGGACCTAAAAGTGACTCTATAGAGGTTTCTAAGTTTCGCGCGATGGGGAGGGGGGTGCACTTGGTATAACCAAGTGTTAGATTCTTACCCAAAGGCATCCCGATGGGGGGCGGGAAGAGAGGCTCAGCCCGTCGACTGATCCCAGTCCAGGAGCACAGCATAGGCTGGTATCTCCTTGGCTGGGGAGCAGCTGTGGAAAGGGACCCCGGGGTCTTGGTGGAGAACAAGCTCAATATGAGCGAACAGTGTGCTGCTGTGGCAAAGAACAGCAAGGGCATGCTGGGTTGGATCAACAAGGGCATCGCCAACTGAGATAAAGAAGTCATTATCCCACTCTACTTGGTGCTTGTCAGGCCACGCCTGGAATACCGTGTTCAGTTTTGGTCCCCACTATAAAAAAAATGATGTGAACAGGCTGGAGAGGGTCCAGAGAAGGGCCACAAAGATGATCAAAGGACTGGGAAATGTGCCGTATGAGGAAAGGCTGAGAGAACTGGGTTTGTTCAGGCTTGGGAAAAGAAGGTTTAGGAGAGACCTTATCGCCATGTTCCAGTATTTAAAGGTGTCCTGGTTTCAGCTGGGATAGAGTTAATTTTCTTCCTAGTAGCAGGCATAGTGCTGTGTTTTGGATTTAGAATGAGAATAATGTTGGTAACACACTGATGTTTTAGTTGTTG
>NC_134674.1:429071-463801 GCF_030463565.1 Pelecanus crispus | reverse complement strand
GGGGGAGGGGCTGGATGGTGGCGTCCCCGGGGGGGAGGGGCTGGATGTCGGGGTCCCCTGGGGGGAAGGGGGGCTGGGTTCTGGGATCCCCTCTGGGGGGGGAGGGGCTGGATGGTGGGGTCCCCGGGGGGGAGGGGAGGATACTGGGGTCTCCTGGGGGGGGAGGGGCTGGGTGCTGGGGTCCCCTGGGGGGGGAGGGGCCAAGGACCAGGGTCCCCTGGGGGGGGAGGGGCTGGATGGTGGCATCCCCGGGGGGGAGGGGCTGGATGTCGGGGTCCCCTGGGGGGGAGGGGGCTGGGTTCTGGGATCCCCTCTGGGGGGGGAGGGGCTGGATGGTGGGGTCCTTGGGGGGGAGGGGAGGATACTGGGGTCTCCTGGGGGGGGAGGGGCTGGGTGCTGGGGTCCCCGGACGCCTGGGGCCCCCCAATGGGGGGGGGAGGGGTGGATGGGGGTCCCCAATGCCCTGGCCCCTCGGATGGGGGGGAGGGTTGGATGTGGGGGTCCCCCGGATGGGGGGAGGGGTGGATGGGGGAGGGGTGGATGGGGGGGTCCCCAAACCCTGGCCCCTCAGATGGTGGGGGAGGGGTGGATGTGGGGGTCCCCTGGACGGGGGGGGAGGGGTGGATGGGGGGAGGGGCGGAGGTGGGGTCCCCGACACCTGCCCCTGCAGGTGGCGGCCGCAGCGGGGGCGGGGGCCGTGGGGGTGCTGCTGTACCCGGACCCCCAGGACATGGCCGGGCCCGGGGGGGGGCTGGGGCTGGGGGGGGACACGGCCGTCACCGTGCACGTGAGTGGGGGGGAGATTGGGGGGGCTGGGGAGGTTTGGGGTGCTGGGGGGTGGGGGTGGGGGGGTTTAGGGTGCTATGGGGGGATTTGGGGGGCTGGGGTGGGGGTTTAGGGCATTATGGGGGATTTGGGGGGCTGGGGGGTGGGTATGGAGGATTTTAGGGCGCTATGGGGGGATTTGGGGGGCTGGGGTGGGGGTTTAGGGCACTATGGGGGGATTTGGGGGGGCTGGGGGTGGGGGTTTTAGGGCATTATGGGGGATTTGGGGCGGCTGGGGAGTGGGTATGGAGGATTTTAGGGTGCTATGGGGGGATTTGGGGGGCTGGGGTGGGGGTTTAGGGCATTATGGGGGGATTTGGGGGGGCTGGGGGGTGGGTATGGAGGATTTTAGGGTGCTATGGGGGGATTTGGGGGGCTGGGGTGGGGGTTTAGGGTGCTGTGGGGGGATTTGGGGGTCTGGGGGTGGGGGGGGTTAGGATGATTTGGGGGGATTTGGGGGGATTTGGGGGGCTGGGGTTGGGGGTTTGGGACACTATGGGGGGATTTGGGGAGGGGGGGGGGGTGGGGGGGTTTAGGGTGCTATGGGGGGATTTGGGGGGCTGGGGGTGGGGTTTAGGGTGCTATGGGGGGATTTGGGGGGCTGGGGTGGGGGGTTTAGGGCATTATGGGGGGATTTGGGGGGCTGGGGGGTGGGTATGGAGGATTTTAGGGTGCTATGGGGGGATTTGGGGGGCTGGGGTGGGGGTTTAGGGTGCTGTGGGGGGATTTGGGGGTCTGGGGGTGGGGGGTTAGGATGATTTGGGGGGATTTGGGGGGCTGGGGTTGGGGATTTGGGACACTATGGGGGGATTTTGGGGAGGGGGGGTGGGGGGGGTTTAGGGTGCTATGGGGGATTTGGGGGGCTGGGGGTGGGGGTTTAGGGTGCTATGGGGGGATTTGGGGAGCTGGGGGTGGGGTTTAGGGCGCTATGGGGGGATTTGGGGGGCTGGGGGTGGGGTTTAGGGTTGTATGGGGGGATTTGGGAGGCTGGGGGGCGGGAATGGGGGGCTGGGGGCATTTGGGGGGGCTGGGAGGGAATTTGGGGGGTGGAGGGGTTCAGGGGGCTGAGGGGGATTTGGGATGGATCCGGTGGGGCTTGGGGTGTTTAGGGGGGGTCGGGGGGGTTGGGGATGCTGTGGGGGGGAATTTGGGGGGGCTCGGGGGGGGTCCCCGGGTCTGATTCGTCCCCACAGGTACAGGAGGGCTCGGGGGACCCCTACAGCCGGGGGTTCCCCTCCTTCACGGGCCGGGCCCCCCCCCGGCGCCCCCCGGGGCTGCCCCCCATCCCCGCCCACCCCCTCAGCGCCGCCACCGCCGCCCGCCTGCTGCGGTACGCCCGGACCCCCGGCACCCCCAAACCCCTGGGGCCCCCCCAAACCCCTGCCTCCCCCCCTCTGAACACCTGGGTACCCCCCCAGACCCCCAGGTCCCCCCCTAAATGCCCGGGTCCCCCCCAAACACCTGGGTCCCCCCGGGTGCCTGGGTCCCCCCCCAGATGTCTGGGTGTCCCCAACCCCCCGGCTCCCCCCCTGACCCCCAGGTCCCCCCCCCGGGTCCCCCCCGGACCCCCAGGTCCCCCCCAAATCCCCGGGTCCCCCCCCAGGCGCCTGCATTCCCCCAAGCACCTGGGCCCCCCCCAGCCCCCAGGTGTCCCCCGGACCCCCGGGTCCCCCCCAAAACCGCCGGGTCCCCCCCCCCAGGGGGGCCATGGGGGTCCCCCTCCTACCCGCTGGGTGCTCCCGGGCTGCTCTGACCCACCCGGACCCCGGGTGCCCCGGGGGTGGGGGGCGGGGGGGGGGGGGACGACCCAGGTGTGGGCAGGGGCGGCTGGAGCTCATTAGGAGCAGCTGGGGGTCGTTAGGGTCATTAGGGTCATTAGGGGTCATTAGGGGTCATTGGGGGTCATTGGGGGCCCTTGGCCCGGCTGCTGCACCCAGACACCTGGGTCCCCGGTAGGGTGGGGGTCCCCTGGACGCCTGAGACCCCCAGAGCGGGTCTGGGGGGGCCCAGGGCTTCCCTGAACCCTCCGTGGGGTGGGGGCTCCCCCAAATATGTGGGTGAGGGTCCCTGGGCGCCCACTTGGCCGTGGCCCCCCCCGACGCCGGGGTCCCCCGTTGCGCAGGGTGCTGGGGGGCCCGCGGGCGCCGGCGCGGTGGGGCCCCCCCGGACGGGGGCTCCGGTACCAACCGGGCCCGGGGGGCCGGCGGCTGCGGCTCAGCGTGGCCCCGGGGACGGCGCCGGGGACCCTCACCAGCGTCTTCGGGGCCCTGGAGGGGCGGCTGGAGCCCGGTGAGGGGGCGGGGCTAAAGGGGGCGTGGCCGGAGGGGGTGTGGCCAAAGGGGGCGTGGCTACAAGGAGGGCGGGGCCATGGAGGGGAAGGGGAACTGGGGGGGAGGCTGCTGCAGGGAGGATCTGTGGGGGGTGGGTGTGGTCAGGTTGGGGGCGTGGCCAGTCGGGGTGTGGCCAGTGGGGGCGGGGGTTAATTGGAGGTGTGGCCCGGGGGGTGGGGCCAGGGGGCGGGGCAACCCCTGCCTGGGGGGTGCTGTAGGGGGTGTGGGCAAGGTAGGTGGGGTGGGAAAGGGGTGGGGCTAAAGGGGGAGGGGCTAAAGGGGGTGGGGTGGGAAAGGGGTGGGGCCAAAGGGGGAGGGGCTAAAGGGGGTGGGGTGGGGAAAGGGGTGGGGCTAAAGGGGGAGGGGCTAAAGGGGGTGGGATGGGAAAGGGGTGGGGCTAAAGGGGGAGGGACTAAAGGGGGTGGGATGGGGCTGAAGTGGGTGGGGCTGAAGTGGGTGGGGCTAAAGGGGGTGGGGTAAAGGGGGTGGGGCTAAAGGGGTGGGGCTAAAGGGGGTGTGGCTTGTGTTTGGGGTGGAGCTAAGGGGAAGGGTGGGGTTGGCAGAGGGTGCGGAGCCAACACAGGGTGGGTGGGGGAGGCCCATTGGTGCTGCCCCCCCCATTAGGGGGTGTGGCTTGAGGAGAGGGGGTGGAGCCAGCCGGCCTGACCCCGCCCCCTCGCAGACTGTTACGTCATCGTGGGGGCGCAGCGGGATTCGCTGGGGCCGGGGGCGGCGGCCTCGGGGGTGGGCACCGCCCTGCTGCTGGAGCTGGCCCACCTCTTCGCCGCCATGGGGCGGGACGGTGAGGGAGGGGCGGGGCCGGGAGGGGCGGGGCCGGGAGGGGGTGGGGCCAAGGGCGGGGTCTTTGGGTGGGGGGGGTGTGAAAAGGGAGGGGCTTGGCCCCCTGAACATCTGGGTTCCCCCCCCTCCCCCCTTGGGTCCCCCCTGGACACCTGGGTCCCCCCAGATCCCCCCCCCATGCCTGGGTGCCCCCCACCCTTGGGACCCCACAGATCCCCCCTCCAGACACCTGGGTCCCCCCAAATTCTCCCCCCCCAAACACCTGGGTTCCCCCCACCCACCCTTGGGACCCCCCCCCCCCGGCCTCCTGGGTCCCCCCGGACACCTGGGTCCCCCCAAATCCCCCCCCCCCCGGACACCTGGCTGCCCCCCACCCTTGGGACCCCCCAGATCCCCACCCTCCAGACACTGGGTGCCCCCAAATCCCCCCCCCGGACACCTGGGTGCCCCCCACCCCCGGGTGCCCCCGACGCCGGGTCCCCGCAGGGTTCCAGCTCCGGCGCACGCTGCTCTTCGTCAGCTGGGACGGGGCGAATTCGGGCATTTGGGGGCCACCGAGTGGCTGGAGGTGAACCCTGACCCCCCGGTGACCTCCCTGTGACCCTCCGTGACCTCCCTGTGACCCCTCCATGACCCCACTGTGACCCCTCCATGACCCCACGACTCCCGTGACCCGACCATGACCTCTTTGTGACCCCCACCATACCCCACCATGACCCCCCATGACCCCTCTGTGACCTCCCATGAGCTCCTGTGACCCCACCATGACCCCCATGACCTCCTGTGACCCCACCATGACTCCCGTGACCCCTCTGTGACCCTATGACCCCTGTGACCCCTCCATGACCACTGTGAGCCCGTGACCCCTCCATGACACCTCTGTGACTCCCCCATGACCTCCGTGACCCCCTGTGACCCCACCATGACTCCCGTCACTCCTCCATGACCACTGTGACCCCCTGTGACCCCTCTATGACCCCTCTGTGACCCCTCCATGACCACTGTGACCCCTCTGTGACCCTATGACCCCTGTGATCCCTCCATGACCACTTTGAGCCCCTGTGACCCCTCTGTGACCCCCCCATGACCCCTGTGACCCCCCCATGACCCCCATGACCCCCAGGGCTACCCCGCCCTCCTGCACACCAAGGTGGCCGCCTACATCAGCCTGGACCAGGCCGTGCTGGGTGAGCCCCTCCCCCCGCGCCCCCCCCCCAGGATTTCGGGGTGGGGGAGGGGTGTGTACCTGCCCCTCCCCCCCCCCCCCGGCTCCCCCTAACCCCCCCCTGCCCCTCCCCCCCCCCAGGTGACGACCGTTTGGTGGCCAAAACCAGCCCCACGCTGGTCAACCTCATCGGGAGCGCCCTCAGCCAGGTGGGGGAGGGGCGGGGGGGGTGGGAGGGGGGGGGCGGGGGTCTGGGGGGTGCCCCCCCCCTCACCCCTCCCCCCGCCCCTCCCCCCAAGGTGGAGAGCCCCAACGAGGGGGGGAGGAGCCTCCTGGAGCGGGTGACACGCCCGGGCCGGGCCTGGGAGAGCGACGTGTGAGGGGGGGGCCCAAATCGGGGGGGGGTCCCCAAAAATCGGGGGGGCCCCCAAAATCGGGGTCCTGTTTGGGGGTGGTCCCCAAAAAATCCGGGTCCTGTTGGGGGAGGGGGGACCCAAAAATCGGGGGTCCTGTTGGGGGAGGGGGGGGGTCCTGAAAAATCTGGGTCCCCTTTGGGGGGGGGGGTCCTCAAAAGCCTGGGTCCTCTTTTGGGGGGGTGGGGGTCCCCAAAAATCGGGGTCCTGTTTGGGGGGGAGCCCAAAAATCTGGGTCCGCTGGGGGGGGGGTCCCCCCAAAATTCTGGGTCCCCTCGGGGGGGGAGGGGGCTCCCCAAAAGCCTGGGTCCCCTCGGGTGGGGTGGGGGTCCCCAAAAGCCTGGGTCCCTTTGGGGGGGTCCCCAAAAGCCTGGGTCCCCCTTTTTGGGGGTGGGGGCGGGGCCGGACGCCTGGGTGCCCCCCAGGATCCGGCCGCTGCCCCCCGAAAGCGGCGCCTTCCCCTTCACGGCCGCCGCCGGGGTCCCGGCCGTGGAGCTCAGCTTCGACGAGGTGGGGACCCCCCCCGCCGTGTCCCCAAGTGTCCCCAAGTGTCCCCACCACCGACCACCCCCACGCCCCCCCCCGCGTGTCCCCTCTCTGTGTCCCCATGTCCCCATCACTGTCCCTGGTCCCCATGTCCCCTCTGTGTCCCCATGTCCCCCCCATGTCCCCCTCACCATGTCCCCATGTCCCCTCACCGTGTCTCATGTCCCCTCCGTGTCCCCACATCCCCATGTCCCCTCACCATGTCCCCCTGTGTCCCCATGTCCCCCCATGTGTCCCCATGTCCCCTCACTGTGTCCTGTGTCCCCATGTGTCCCCCGTGTCCCCATCACCATGTCTCCATGTCCCCATCACTGTCCCTGTCCCCCCCGTGTCCCCATGTCCCCCACATGTCCCCCACATGTTCCCTCACCCGCGTCCCATGTCCCCATGTCCCCTCACCATGTCCCCGTGTCCCCCCCATGTCCCCTCACCGCGTCCATGTCCCCATGTCCCCTCCGTGTCCCCATGTCCCCTCACCATGTCCCCATGTCCCCCCCATGTCCCCTCACCGCGTCCCATGTCCCCTCCGTGTCCCCATGTCCTTCCCATGTGCCCTCACCGTGTCTCATGTCCCCGTGTCCCCATGTCCCCATCACTGTCCGTGTCCCCACATCCCCATGTCCCCCTCACCATGTCCCCCTGTGTCCCCATGTCCCCGTCCCCCTGTGTCCCCCATGTCCCCCCCATGTCCCCATGTCCCCCCCATGTCCCCCCCATGTCCCCCCATGTCCCCATGTCCCCCCATGTCCCCATGTCCCATGTCCCCCCCCCGTGTCCCCACCGTGTCCCCATGTCCCCCTATGTCCCCATCACTGTCCACATCCCCGTGTCCCTCCTGTGTCCCCATGTCCCCATCACTGTCCCTGTCCTCATGTCCCCCCGTGTCCCCCCGTGTCCCCCCGTGTCCCCATGTCCCCTCACCATGTCCCCCCCATGTCCCCATCACTGTCCATGTCCCCGTGTCCCCCCACGTCCCCCCACGTCCCCCATGTCCCCCTGTGTCCCCCCGTGTCCCCATGTCCCCCCTGTGTCCCCAAGTCCCCCCCATATCCCCCCCATGTTCCCCCGTGTTCCCCTGTGTCCCCGTGTCCCCCCCGTGTCCCCGTGTCCCCCCTGTGTCCCCATCACTGTCCATGTCCCATGTCCCCCCGTGTCCCCCCCGTGTCCCCCAGGCTCCCGGCGGGTGGTCGCGGGCGGCGCTGGGGACGCGCGAGGACACGCTGGGCCGGCTGCAGGGCCGGCTGCGGGGACGGCCTGCCGGCGGTGGCCCGGGCGGTGGCCGCGGTGGCCGCGGAGCTGCTGCTGCGCCTGGGCCACGACGCCCGCCCTGCCCCTGGACCCCCGCGGGCTGGGGGACGCCCTCCTGCGCCGCCTGGCGCCCCTGCAGGTCAGCCCCCGCCCGCCGGCCGCGCCCCAAGGGCCACATGGTGGCCCCAATGGCCCCATGGTGGCCCCAGTGGCCCTGGTGGCCCCATGGTGGCCCCAATGTCCCTGGTGGCCCCAGTGGTCCCATGGTGGCCCCAGTGTCCCCATGGTGGCCCCAATGTCCCTGGTGGCCCCAGTGGCCCCATGGTGCCCGCAGTGGCCCCAGGGTGGCCCCAGTGGCCCCAATGTCCCCAGTGTCCCCATGGTGGCCCCAATGTCCCTGGTGGCCCCAGTGGTCCCATGGTGGCCCCAGTGTCCCCATGGTGGCCCCAATGTCCCTGGTGGCCCCAGTGGCCCCATGGTGCCCGCAGTGGCCCCAGGGTTGGCCCCAGTGGCCCCAATGTCCCCAGTGTCCCCATGGTGGCCCCAATGTCCATGGTGGCCCTGCTGGCCCCAATGTCCCCATGGTGGCCCCAGTGTCCCCATGGTGGCCCCAATGTCCCTGGTGGCCCCAGTGGCCCCATGGTGCCCGCAGTGGCCCCAGGGTGGCCCCAGTGGCCCCAGTGTCCCCATGGTGGCCCCAATGTCCATGGTGGCCCCGCTGGCCCCAATGTCCCCATGGTGGCCCCCAGTGTCCCCATGGTGGCCCCAATGTCCCTGGTGGCCCCATGGTGCCCGCAGTGGCCCCAGGGTGGCCCCAATGTCCCCAGTGTCCCCATGGTGGCCCCAATGTCCATGGTGGCCCCGCTGGCCCCAATGTCCCTGGTGGCCCCAGTGGCCCCAGTGGCCCCAGGGTGGCCCCAGTGGCCCCAATGTCCCCATGGTGGCCCCAATGGCCCCAGTGTCCCCATGGTGGCCCCGCTGGCCCCAATGGCCCCAATGTCCCTGGTGGCCCCAGTGGCCTCATGGTGGCCCCATGGTGGCCCTGCTGGCCCCAATGTCCCCATGGTGGCCCCAATGGCCCCAGTGGCCCCATGGTGGCCCCAATGTCCCTGGAGGCCCCAGTGGCCTCATGATGGCCCCATGGTGGCCCCAGTATCCCCAGGGTGGCCCCAATGCCTCCATGGTGTCCCCAATGTCCCCAGTGTCCCCATGGTGGCCCCAATGTCCCCATGGTGGCCCCAGTGTCCCCGGTGGCCTCATGGTGGTCCCAGTGGCCCCAGTGGCCCCATGGTGGCCCCAGTGGCCCCACTGTCCCCGCTGTCCCCAGGCGCAGGGCCTGTCCCTGCAGTGCCTGTCCCCAGTGGCCCCATGGTGGCCCCAGTGGCCCCTGTGTCCCCATGGTGGCCCCAATGTCCCTGATGGCCCCAGTGGCCCCATGGTGCCCGCAGTGGCCCCAGGGTGGCCCCAGTGGCCCCAATGTCCCCAGTGTCCCCATGGTGGCCCCAGTGGCCCCATGGTGGCCCCAGTGGCCCCACTGTCCCCGCTGTCCCCAGGCGCAGGGCCTGTCCCTGCAGTGCCTGTCCCCAGTGGCCCCATGGTGGCCCCAGTGGCCCCTGTGTCCCCATGGTGGCCCCAGTGGCCCCATGGTGGCCCCAGTGGCCCCACTGTCCCCGCTGTCCCCAGGCGCAGGGCCTGTCCCTGCAGTGCCTGTCCCCAGTGGCCCCATGGTGGCCCCAGTGGCCCCTGTGTCCCCATGGTGGCCCCAGTGGCCCCATGGTGGCCCCAGTGGCCCCACTGTCCCCGCTGTCCCCAGGCGCAGGGCCTGTCCCTGCAGTGCCTGTCCTCGGCCCGCGGTGACGTCGTCCGGGCGGCCGAGACGCTGCGCCGGGAGATGGCCGGCTCCGAGGCCACCAACGAGCGCCTCAACCGCGGCTTCAACGCCCGCATCATGGCCGTGAGTGGCACCGTCACCCTGTGCCCCTCCCTGGCCCCCGCGACCACGTCCCTGTCCCCATCCCTGTCCCCACTGACCGTGTCCTCATCCCTGTCCCCATCCCTGTCCCCATCCCTGTCCCTGTCCCCATCCTGTCCCCAAGGCGTCCCCATCCCTGTCCCCATCCTGTCCCCAAGGCGTCCTCATCCCTGTCCCCATCCCAGTCCCTGTCCCCATCCTGTCCCCAAGGCGTCCCCATCCCTGTCCCCATCCTGTCCCCAAGGCGTCCTCATCCCTGTCCCCATCCCAGTCCCCATCCCTGTCCCTGTCCCCATCCTGTCCCCAAGGCGTCCCCATCCCTGTCCCCATCCCTGTCCCCATCCCATTGATGGTGGCCCCGTCCCCATCCCCTTGACCGTGTCCCTGTCCCCATTCCCATCCCTGTCCCCATCCCGTTGATGGTGGCCCCGTCCCCATCAACACCTTGACCACATCCCTGTCCCCATTCCCGTCAGTGTCCCCATCCCTGTCCCCATTCCCGTCGGTGTCCCCATCTCTGTCCCCATTCCCTTGACCACATCCCTGTCCCCATTCCCGTTGGTGTCCCCATCCCTGTCCCCATTCCCGTCGGTGTCCCCATCCCTGTCCCCATCCCCTTGACCACGTCCCTGTCCCCATTCCCGTCCCTGGTGTTGGTGTCCCCATCCCTGTCCCCATCCCCTTGACCGTGTCCCTGTCCCCACTCCCGTCCCTGTCCCCACTAATGGTGTCCCCATCCCTGTCCCCATCCCGTTGATGGTGGCCCCATCCCCATCGACACCTTGACCACGTCCCTGTCCCCATTCCCGTCCCTGTCCCCATCCCTGTCCCCATTCCCGTCGGTGTCCCCATCTCTGTCCCCATTCCCTTGACCACATCCCTGTCCCCATTCCCGTCGGTGTCCCCATCCCCTTGACCGTGTCCCTGTCCCCATTCCCGTCCCTGGTGTTGGTGTCGCCATCCCTGTCCCCATCCCGTTGATGGTGGCCCCATCCCCATCGACACCTTGACCACGTCCCTGTCCCCATTCCCGTCCCTGTCCCCATCCCTGTCCCCATTCCCTTGACCACATCCCTGTCCCCATTCCTGTCCCTGTCCCCATCCCTGTCCCCATCCCGTTGATGGTGGCCCTGTCCCCACTGACCGTGTCCCCATCCCTGTCCCCATCCTGTTGACCACATCCCTGTCCCCATTCCTGTTCCTGTCCCTACTGACGATGTCCCCACCCCTGTCTCCATCCCGTTGATGGTCGGTGGCCATGTCCCCATTGACCGTGTCCCCATCCTGTCCCCACTGATGGTGTTGGTGTCGCCATCCCTGTCCCCATCCCATTGATGGTGGCCCTGTCCCCATTGACCATGTCCCCATCCCCTTGACCGTGTCCCTGTCCCCATTCCCATCCCTGTCCCCACTAACGGTGTCCCCATCCCTGTCCCCATCCCGTTGATGGTGGCCCCATCCCCATCGACACCTTGACCACGTCCCTGTCCCCATTCCCGTCCCTGTCCCCATTCCCGTCCCCATTCCCTTGACCACGTCCCTGTCCCCATTCCCATCCCTGGTGTTGGTGTCCCCATCCCTGTCCCCATCCCCTTGACCACGTCCCTGTCCCCGCTCCCGTCCCTGTCCCCACTAACGGTGTCCCCATCCCCGTCCCCATCCCGTTGATGGTGGCCCCATCCCCATCGACACCTTGACCACGTCCCTGTCCCCATTCCCGTCCCTGTCCCCATCCCTGTCCCCATTCCCTTGACCGTGTCCCTGTCCCCATTCCCATCCCTGTCCCCATCCCTGTCCCCATCGACACCTTGACCACGTCCCCATCCCCGTCCCCATCGACACCTTGACCACGTCCCTGTCCCCATCCCCGTCCCCATCCCGTTGACCGCGTCCCTGTCCCCATTCCCATCCCTGTCCCCATCCCCGTCCCCATCCCGTTGACCGCGTCCCCGTCCCCAGGCGGAGGCCTCGCTCCTGTCCCCCTTTGTGTCCCCCCTGGCCACCCCCTTCCGCCACGTGCTGCTGGGCCGAGGGGACCACACGCTGGCGGCGCTGGCGGCCCAGCTGGGGAGGGGACGCGGCCAGGGGACGCCAGGGGACAGTGGCCACCTCCGCCGTCGCCTGGCCCTGCTGGCCTGGACCCTGCAGGGGACAGCCTGGGCCCTGGCCGGGAACACCTGGGACCGCGGGGACACCTGGGACCGTGGGGACATCTGGGACAATGGGGACAGCGGGGACCGGGGTGGCCCTGGGGATGTTGGAGACCATGGTGGCCCTGGGGACGATGGGGACCATGGGGACAGCGGGCACCATGGTGGCCCTGGGGACAATGGGGACCGTGGGAACAGCGGGGACTGGGGTGGCCCTGGGGATGTTGGAGACCATGGTGGCCCTGGGGACGATGGGGACAGCGGGGACCATGGTGGCCCTGGGGACAATGGGGACAGCGGGGACCGTGGTGGCCCTGGGGACACCTGGGATGATGGGGACAACGGGGACAGCTGGGAATATGGGGACACCTGGGACTATGAGGACAACGGGGACACCTGGGACAATGGGGAGCATGGGGACAATGGGGACCGTGGTGGCCCTGGGGACATCAAGGATCATGGTGGCCCTTGGTGACCCCTGGGACCATGGGGACACCTGGGATCGTGGTGGCCCTGGGGACGTTGGAGACCGTGGTGGCCCTGGGGATGATGGGGAGCATGGGGACACCTGGGATCGTGGTGGCCCTGGGGACATTTGAGACCATGGTGGCCCTGGGGACGACGGGGACCGTGGGGACAGCGGGGACCGTGGTGGCCCTGGGGATGTTGGAGACCGTGGTGGCCCTGGGGATGATGGGGACAGCGGGGACCGTGGTGGCCCTGGGGACATCCAGGATCATGGTGGCCCATGGTGACCCCTGGGACCATGGGGACACCTAGGATCGTGGTGGCCTTGGGGATGTTGGAGACCGTGGTGGCCCTGGGGACAATGGGGACCATGGGGACAATGGTGGCCCTGGGGGCCATGGGGACCCCTGGGATCGTGGTGGCCCTGGGGACAACGGGGACCATGGGGACAATAGGGACAATGGGGACCATGGGAACCATGGTGGCCCTTGGTGACCCCTGGGACCATGGTGGCCCTGGGGACCATGGTGGCCCTTGGTGACCCCTGGGACCATGGTGGCCCTGGGGACAACGGGGACCATGGGGACAATGGTGACCATGGGGACCATGGGGACAATGGGGACAACGGGGACCATGGGGACAATGGTGACCATGGGGACAATGGGGACAACGGGGACAATGGTGACCATGGGGACAATGGGGACAACGGGGACCATGGGGACAATGGTGGCCCTGGGGACAGTGGTGGCCCTGGGGACAGTGGTGGCCATGGTGGCCCTGGGGACCATGGTGGCCCTTGGTGACCCCTGGGACCGTGGTGGTCCCGGGGACAACGGGGCCCCCCCAGGCCCCCTCTGGACATTGGGGACACCCTGAGGGTCCCCCTGGCCCCGCCCCCTCATTTGCATACCGCGGAGGAGCCGCCGTCGCCGCTTTTATTGGCTCCGACTTCGGGCCATAAATTAACACCATTGGTTAAAAACAAACCCAAAACCACCCAATAATAAAGGCGCCTGGGGGGCCCCCGCCCACCCGGACCACACCCACATAGGCTCCGCCCACTCAGACCGCACCAGTCTTGAGCCCCACCCCTGGGCGTGGCCTCCTGGCCCCGCCCTCTTTGGCTTGATGGGGGTGTGTCAAAGAGCTGCGACATCATCACGGCCTTATGACATCACCGGGGAGGCGTGGCCCTGTGGTGATGAGGTCACGGCCACTCCCAGGAGGCACTGAGGTCACGAGTGGCGCCGGAGGCCCAGGGCGTGACATCACGCGCCAGGCCCCGCCCACAGCCTCGCTCCCCCGTGACATCACCAACCTGGAGTCCGCGGGCGGCGAGCGGTGATGTCATCAGCGCTGGTGATGTCGCTGTGATGTCACGGGGCAAAGTCACACTTTGGTATAACAGGGCGAGGCGGCCATCTTGGCACGGCAGCCATCTTGGGGTGGCCATCTTGGCATGGTGGCCATCTTGCAGCGGCCATCTTGGCACAACGGCCATCTTGGGGCAGCCATCTTGGCACGGTGGCCATCTTGGGGTGGCCATCTTGGCACAACGGCCATCTTGGGGTGGCCATCTTGGTGCGGCGGCCATCTTGGTGACTCAACCAGGGCTGAGCCCCTTAGCACAGGTCCATGGCGTCCCGGCAGCCATCTTGTGAGGGGCGTGGCCACAGCGGGGGGCGGGGCTCAGAAGTGGGGGTCCCCCTTGGGGAGGCTCTGCAGGCTCTGGGCGCTGTCGAGGATCCGCTGCTGGTGCCCGGCCAGCGTCACCCCCATGCGCAGCAGGTCCCTGCGGGGGACGCCGGGGTCACCGCTGCACCCCCACGGCCCCCCAGTGTCACCCCCATGTCCTCCCACGGCCCCATATCCCGATGTCCCCCGAGCTACCCACACCCCCTCCATGTCCCATGTCCCCCGATGTCCCCCACGTCCCCCTGCATCCCTCCTGTCCCCCCATGTCCC
Source organism: Pelecanus crispus (assembly GCF_030463565.1). Lineage (NCBI taxonomy): Eukaryota > Metazoa > Chordata > Aves > Pelecaniformes > Pelecanidae > Pelecanus > Pelecanus crispus. The sequence goes on along the minus strand of NC_134674.1, from coordinate 449,918 downwards.
CCCCATCTCCCCATGCTCCCCAACATTTCCGTATCCCCCCCACATCCTCATGACCCCCCACGTCCTCCCATGTCCCCTGTATCCCCCCACGTCCCCATCTTCCATGTTCCCCATGTCCCCACGTCCCGTGTCCCCCCACGTCCCCCAAGGTCTCATGTCCCCCATGCCCCCTATGTCCCCCATATCCCCACATCCCATGTCCCCCCACATCCTCCATATGCCCCCCCATATGCCCATCTCATGTCCCCCAAGGTCCCATGTCCCCCCACGTCCCCCATACGTCCCCCCATATGCCCGTCCCATGTCCCCCAAGGTCCCCATGTCCCCCCACATCCCCCATACATCCCCCATATACCCTCATATGTCCCCCCATATGCCCCTCCCATGTCCCCCCCAGTCCCCATGTCCCCCCATGTCCCCCCCATACCCCCACATGTCCCCCCATATGCCCAACCCATGTCCCCCAAGGTCCCATATTCCCCTATGTCCCCCATATGTCCCCCCGTATGCCTGTCCCGTGTCCCCCCATGTCCCCTCCAGTCCCCAGGTCCCCCCATATACCCCCACATGTCCCCCCATGTGCCCATCTCATGTCCCCCAAAGTTCCATGTCCCCCATATGCCCCCCCATATGCCCATCCCATGTCCCCCCATATACCCCCACATGTCCCCCCATATGCCCCTCCCATGTCCCCCCCAGTCCCCATGTCCCCCCCTATACCCCCACATGTCCCCCCATACGCCCGTCCCATGTCCCCCAAGGTCCCACGTCCCCCATATGCCCCCCCATATGCCTGTCCCCGTCCCCCCATGTCCCCCCCGGTCCCCACGTCCCCCCCGTCCCCCCGTACTCGCTGCGCAGCCGCGGCAGCAGCTCCAGGCTGGTGACGCCGGCGCTGCTGAAGGTCTCCTCGTATCGGCCCAGCTGGAGGGTGCGGAGCCACTCGCCCACCGAGGCGAAGGGGGGCCCGGGGGGGCCGGGGGGGCCGGGCTGCGCCAGCCGGGGCGGGGAGGGCCTGCGGGAACCCGGCACTGGGTCAGCCCCACGGCGCCCCATAACCCTCCGCCCCACGGGGACCCAGGCGTCTGAGACCCCCCCACCCAAGGACCCAGGCATCTGGGACCCCCACCCAAGGACCTAGGCATCCAAGATGCCCCCCACCCGGGTCCCCAGGCATCCCAGGACCCCCCCACCCAAGGACCCAGGTGTCTGGGACCCCCCCACACCCAGGGACCCAGGTGTCCAGGTCAGCCACACAGCACCCCATAACCCCCCCGCCAAGTGCACCCAGGCATCCTGGGACCCCCACCCAAAGGCACCCAGATGTCCAGGACCCCCCACCCAAGGACCCTGGCATCCAAGATGCCCCCCCCAAGGTCCCCAGGCACTTGGGACCCCCCACCCAAGGACTCAGGCATCCAAGATGCCCCCCACCCGGATCCCCAGGCATCCGGGACCCCCCACCCAATGACCCAGGTGTCCAGGTCAGCCCCACAGCACCCCATAACCCCTCCCCAAAGACCCAGGTGTCCGGGACCCCCCCCCAAGGCCCCAGGCGTACCGGTGGGTGTCGGGCGCGGTGACGCGGAGGGTGGCGGGGTGGCGGATGAGGCGGTCGAGGGCGCTGACGATGTCGGGGAAGCGAGGGCGGGCGTTGCGGTCGCGCTGCCAACAATCCAGCATCAGGCGGTGCAGCGCCGTGGGGCAGCGGGGCGGCGGGGGCAGCCGGTAATCCTGCTCAATGGCGTTGATCACCTTGGGGGGGGACACGCGTGCTCAGGGGACCCACGGCGGCCGGGGGGGACCCACGGCCAACTGGGTGGGACCTATGACCAACTGGGGGGACCCACAGCCAACCAGGGGGGACCCATGGTGGCCGGGTGGGACCCATGGCCAACGGGAGGGGACCCACGGTGGCCGGGAGGGACCCACGGCCAACTGGGGGGACCCATGGCGGCCGGGGGGGACCCATGGCCAACGGAAGGGGACCCACGGCCAACGGAAGGGGACCCACGGCAAACCAGGGGGGGATCCATGGTGGCCGGGGGGGACCCATGGCCAATGGAAGGGGACCCACGGTGGCCGGGGGGGGACCCACGGCCAACTGGGTGGGACCTATGGCCAACTGGGGGGACCCATGACCAACGTGGGGGGACCCACAGCAAACCAGGGGGGACCCATGGCCAACTGGGGGGACCCACGGCAAATCAGGGGGACCCACAGCCAACTGGGGGGACACATGGCCAACCGGGGGGGACCCATGGCCAACGGGGGGGACCCATGGCCAACCGGGGGGGTATCCATGGTGGCTGGGGGGGACCCATGGCCAACGGAAGGGGACCCACGGCCAACGGAAGGGGACCCACGGCCAACGGAAGGGGGGGATCCATGGTGGCCGGGGGGGACCCATGGCCAATGGAAGAGGACCCACGGTGGCCGGGGGGGACCCATGGCAAACCGGGGGGGACCCACGGCCAACTGGGTGGGACCTATGGCCAACTGGGGGGACCCATGACCAACGTGGGGGGACCCACGGCAAACCAGGGGGGACCCATGGCCAACTGGGGGGACCCACGGCAAATCGGGGGGACCCACAGCCAACTGGGGGGACACATGGCCAACCGGGGGGGACCCATGGCCAACGGGGGGGACCCATGGCCAACCGGGGGGGTATCCATGGTGGCTGGGGGGGACCCATGGCCAACGGAAGGGGACCCACGGCTGCTGGGGGGGACCCATGGCCAACAGGAGGGGACCCACGGTGGCCAGGGAGGACCCATGGCAAACCGGGGGGGACCCACGGCCAACTGGGGGGGACCCACGGCTGCCGGGGGGGACCCACAGCCAACTGGGTGTCCAGGGACCCTCTGCCCCATGGGGCACCCACATATTTGGGGGAGCCCCCACCCCACAGAGGGTCCAGGGAAGCCCCAGCCCCATGGGAGACCCAGGCGTCCAGAAGACCCCCACCCTACTGGGACCCAGGCGTTCTGGGGGGACCCGGGCGTCCGGGGGGGACCCACAGCCAACCGGGCACCCAGGGACCCTCACCCACATGTTTGGGGGAGCCCCCACCCCACAGAGGGCCCAAGGAAGCCCCAGGCCCCCCCAAACCTGCTCTGGGGGTCTCAGGTGTCCAAGGGACCCCCACCCTACTGGGACCCGGGTGTTCTGGGGGGACCTGGGCGTCTGGGGGGGACCCACGGCCAAGTGGGCACCCAGGGACCCTTACCCACATATCTGGGGGAGCCCCCACCCCACAGAGGGTCCAGGGAAGCCCTGGGGCCCCCCCAAACCCGCTCTGGGTGTTTCGGGCATCCAGGGGACCCCCACCCTACCAGGACCCAGGCGTCCGGGGGGGACCCACGGCCAAGTGGGCGCCCAGGGACCCTCACCCACATATTTGGGGGAGCCCCCACCCCACGGAGGGTCCAGGGAAGCCCCAGGCCCCCCCAAACCCACTCTGGGGGTCTCAGGCGTCCAGGGGACCCCAACCTACCGGGACCTGGGTGTTCTGGGGGGACCCAGGCGTCTGGGGGGGACCCACGGCCAACCGGGCACCCAGGGACCCTCACCGACATGTTTGGGGGAGCCCCCACCCCACGGAGGGTCCAGGGAAGCCCTGGGCCCCCCCAAACCCGCTCTGGGGGTCTCAGGCGTCCAGGGGACCCCCACCCTACCAGGGTCTGGCTGCAGCAGCTGGGCCCCTCCCAGGCTGCCGAGGGCCAAGTGCCCCCAATGACCCCTAATTACCCCTAATTACCCTAACGACCCCCAGCTGCTCCTAACGAGCTCCAGCTGCCCCCTGCCCGCACCGGGGCCCAGTGCCTGGGTCCCCAGGAGGTGGGGGGCTGAGTGGCCGGGGGGGACCCAGGGGTCCGGGGGGGACCCAGGGGGTTTACGGGGGACCCAGGCATTTGGGGGGGACCCAGGGGTCCGGGGGGGATCCACGCATCTGGGTGGGGACGCGGGTGTTCAGGGGACACTCAGGTGTCCGGGGGGGACCCAAGTGTTTGGGGGGACCCAGACATTTGGGGGGGAACCCAGGGGTCTGGGTGGGGACCCAGGTGTCTGGGTGGGACCCAGGGGTTTGGGGGGGACCCAGGCATTTGGGGGGCACCCAGGTGTCTGGGTGGGGACCCAGGTGTCTGGGGGGACCCAGGTGTCCGGAGGGGACCCAGGCATTTGGGGGGGGCCTCCTTTCCCCTCCCACCCCCTGGGAGTCCCAGGGGTCTGGGTGGGGACCCAGGTGTCTGGGTGGGACCCAGGGGTTCAGGGGGGGACCCAGGCATTTGGGGGGGGACCCCCTCTCCCCTCCCACCCCCCAGGGGTCCCAGGGCTCTGGGTGGGGACCCAGGGGTTCAGGGGGGGACCCAGGCATTTGGGGGGCACCCAGGTGTTTGGGGGGGACCCAGGGGTTCAGGGGGGGACCCAGGCATTTGGGGGGCACCCAGGTATTCGGGGGGGACCCAGGAGTTCAGGGGGGACCAAGGTGTCTGGGGGGCACCCAGGCATTCGAGGGGCACCCAGGCATTTGGGGGGGGACCCCCTTTCCCCTCCCACTCCCTGGGGGTCCCAGGGCTCTGGGTGGGGACCCAGGTGTCCAGGTGGGATCCAGGGGTTCAGGGGGGGACCCAGGCATTTGGTGGGCACCCAGGCGTTCGGGGGGCACCCAGGCGTTCGGGGGGGACCCCCTCTCCTCTCCCAGCCGCCGGGGGTCCCAGGGCTCTGGGTGGGGACCCAGGTGTCCAGGTGGGACCCAGGGGTTCAGGGGGGCACCCAGGCGTTCGGGGGGCACCCAGGCGTCTGGGTGGGCACCCAGGCGTTCGGGGGGGACCCCCTCTCCCCTCCCACCCGCCGGGGGTCCCGGGGGCGGGGGGCGACTCACATCCTGGTTGGACATGTCCCAGTACGGGCGCTCGCCGAAGGACATCACCTCCCACATGACGATGCCGTAGCTCCAGGCGTCGCTGGCCGAGGTGAACTTGCGGAAGGCGATGGCCTCCGGCGCCGTCCACCGGATCGGGATCTTCCCGCCCTGCCGACGGACGGACGGACGGGGGGATCACGGGGGATCCCGGGCGATCGGGGGGGGGGGACCCCGGCGGCTGGGAACCCACCCCCTGAGGGGCCCACATGGCGGGGGGACCCCAAACCCTTGAGGGGCCCCCACCCTGGAGAGACCCCAACCCTGGTGGGACCCCAAATTTTGAGAGACCCCAACCCTGGAGAGACCCCAACCCTGGGGGGACCCCAAATTTAGAGAGACCCCAACCCTGGTGGGACCCCAAATTTTGAGAGACCCCAACCCTGGAGAGACCCCAACCCCATTGGGACCCCAACCCCGGAGGGACCCAGAGACCTGGAGACCCCCAACCCTGGAGAGACCCCAACCCTGGTGGGACCCCAAATTTTGAGAGACCCCAACCCCGGTGGGACCCCAACCCCTTTGGGACCCAGGCATCTGGAGAACCCCAACCTTGGGGAGACACCAGCTCTGGAGAGACCCCAACCCCAGAGGGACCCCGACCCTGGAAGGACCCCAACCCCAGGGGGACCCCAACCCTTGAGAAACTCCAACCTTGGAGAGACCCCAACCCTTTTGAGACCCAGAGAGCAGGAGAACCCCAACCCTGGAGAGACCCCAACCCTGGAGAGACCCCAACCCTGGAGAACCCCAACCCCAGAGAGACCCCAACCCCAGAGGGACCCCAACCTTTTTGAGACCCAGAGATCTGGAGAACCCCAACCCCAGAGGGACCCCAACCCTACGTAGACCCAGGGACCTGGAGAACCCCAACCCTGGAGAGACCCCAACCCCAGAGGGACCCCAACCCTGGAGAGACCCCAACCCTGGAGAACCCCAACCCCAGAGGGACCCCAACTGTGGATGTACCCCAACCCTTTTGAGACCCAGAGATCCGGAGAACCCCAACCCCAGAGGGACCCCAACCCTGGAGAGACCCCAACCCTGGAGAACCCCAACCCCAGAGGGACCCCAACCCTGGAGGTACCCCAACTGTGGACGTACCCCAACCCTATTGAGACCCAGAGATCTGGAGAACCCCAACCTTGAAGAGACCCCAACCTTGAAGAGACCCCAACCCTGGAGAGATCCCTACCCCAGAGGGACTCCAACCCCAGAAGGACCCCAACCCCAGAGGGACCCCAACCCTTGAGAAACTCCAACCTTGGAGAGACCCCAACCCTTTTGAGACCCAGAGATCAGGAGAACCCCAACCTTGAAGAGACCCCAACCCTGGAGAGACCCCTACCCCAGAGGGACCCCAACCCTATGGAGACCCAGAGACCTGGAGACCCCCAACCCTGGAGAACCCCAACCCCAGAGGGACCCCAACCCTGGAGAGACCCCAACCCTGGAGAACCCCGACCCCAGAGGGACCCTGACCCCAGAGGGACCCCGACCCCAGCGCTGCCCCCATCCCCACTGAGGACCCGGGCGCCCGGGCGGCCCCCGGGGGGGGTCCTCACCAGGGAGCTGGTGTAGGTGGGGTCGGCCGAGCTCTCCTCCTCCAGGGCGCGGGACAGCCCGAAGTCAGAGACCTTGCAGACCAGCTGGGCGTCCACCAGGATGTTGCGGGCGGCCAGGTCGCGGTGCACGAAGCCGGTCTCAGCCAGGTACCGCATGCCGGCCGCGATGCCCCGCAGCATGGCCACCAGCTGCAGCGTCCCCAGCGTCCCCACCCGGCCCTGGGGGGACAGCGCAGGGGGACACGGTCACCTCGGGGTGGGGACGGGGGGGTGCTGGGTCCTCGGCGTCACTGGGGTCCCCTGCGTCTGCGGGGTCACCCGTGTCCCCCATGTCCCAAATGTCCCCCCATGTCCCCTGTGTCCCCCCATGTCCCATGGGGCACCCGTGTCCCCCATGCCCCAAATGTCCCCCCATGTCCCCTGTGTCCCCCCATGTCCCATGGGGCACCCATGTCCCCCCATGCCCCAAATGTCCCCCCACGTCCCCTGTGTCCCCCCATGGACCCCCGTATCCTATGTCCCCTGTGTTCCCCATACCCCAAAATGTCCCCCCATGTCCCCCGTGTCCCCCCATGTCCATGGGGCACCCGTGTCCCCCATGCCCCAAATGTCCCTCCAATGTCCCCCCATGTCCCCCCAATGTCCCCTCATCCCCCTGATGTCCCCATGTCCCTTCATCCCAACATCCCCATGTCCCCGCAATGTCCCCATGTTCCCCCAATGTCCCCTCATCCCCACACATCCCCCAATATCCCCAACATCCCCATGTCCCCCCAGTGTCCCCATGTCCCCCCAATGTCCCGGTGTCCCCTCATCCCCCTGACGTCCCCATGTCCCTTCATCCCAACATCCCCATGTCCCCTCATTCCCCCACATCCCCCCAATGTCCCCGTGTCCCCCGCCACCCCCGTACCCACAGGAAGGCGTTGAGGGCCCCGTTCTCCATGAACTCGGTGAGGATCATGGTGTCCCCATGTCCCCCCAATGTCCCCTCATCCCCCTGATGTCCCCATGTCCCCTCATCCCCCCAATGTCCCCATGTCCCCTCATCCCAATGTCCCCTCATCCCCCTGATGTCCCCATGTCCCCTCATCCCCCCAATGTCCCCATGTCCCCTCATCCCAATGTCCCCTCATCCCCCTGATGTCCCCATGTCCCCCCAATGTCCCCATGTCCCCCCAATGTCCCCTCATCCCCCTGATGTCCCCATGTCCCCTGATGTCCCCTCATCCCCCTGATGTCCCCATGTCCCCTCATCCCCCCAATGTCCCCATGTCCCCTGATGTCCCCTCATCCCCCTGATGTCCCCATGTCCTCTCATCCCAATGTCCCCCCAATGTCCCCATGTCCCCCCAATGTCCCCATGTCCCTCGATGTCCCCTCATCCCCCTGATGTCCCCATGTCCCCTCATCCCAATGTCCCCATGTCCCCCCAATGTCCCCATGTCCCCCAATGTCCCCTCATCCCCCTGATGTCCCCATGTCCCCCCAATGTCCCCATGTCCCCCCAATGTCCCTGTGTCCCCCGATGTCCCCACGTCCCCCCAATGTCCCCGTGTCCCCCGTACCCGCAGGAAGGCGTCGAGGGCCCCGTTCTCCATGAACTCAGTGAGGATCATGGCGGGCGCGCTGGCCGTCACCACGCCGCGCAGCCGCACCACGTTGGGGTGGGCGAACTGCCCCATGCGGGCGGCCTCCCCCAGGAAATCCCGGCGCTGCCGCTCCCCCGCGCCCCCCTTCAGCGTCTTCACCGCCACCGGCGATTCAGGGCGGCCCGGCAGCGCCAGCCGGCCCCGGCACACCTCCCCGAATTCTCCTGGGGACAGAGGGGGGGACGCGTCACCCCAGGGCCCCCCCACACCTCCCCGAATTCTCCCGGGGACGGAGGGGGGGACGCGTCACCCCAGGGGCCCCCCACGCCTCCCCGAATTCTCCTGGGGACAATGTTGGGGATGTTGACGGGGACATCGTTGGGCACAGGGATGGGCACAGGGATGGGGACAACGTTGGGGGTGCACATGGATGGGGACATCGTTGGGGACATCGTTGGGGACATCAATGAGGACATCGAGGGCAAGGACAGGGCCATCAGCGGGGATGTTGTCGGGGACGTAGATGGATGGGGACACAAATGGAGACGTGGATGGGGACATCATTGGGATTGGGGACATCAACGGGGACAGGGGCAGGTGGAGACGTAGTTTGGGACAGGGATGGGGACATTGTTGGGGACAGGGATGGGTAGAGACACAATTTGGGACAGGGATGGGGACATTGTTGGGGACAGGGATGGGTAGAGACACAATTTGGGACAGGGATGGGGACATCGTTGGGGACAGGGATGGGCAGAGACACAATTTGGGAGAGGGATGGGGACATCGTTGGGGACAGGGATGGGCAGAGACACAATTTGGGAGAGGGATGGGGACATTGTTGGGCATAGGGATGGGGACACCGTTGGGGACATCATTGGGGACAAGGATGAGAAGGACGTCACTGAGAACATGGGTGAGGACAGAAACGGGGACAGCACTGGCGACATCATTGGGGACATCTATAGGGACGTGGACGGGGCCATCATCGGGGACATGCATAGGGCTGTTGTTGGGGACTTCCATAGGGACGTTGTTGGGGACATCCATGGGGACATTGTTGGGGACATCCATAGGGACGTCGTTGGGGACACCCGTAGGGCCATTGTTGGGGACACCCATAGGGCCATCGTTGGGGACGTCCGTAGGGACGTCGTTGGGGACACCCGTAGGGCCATCATTGGGGACACCCATAGGGCCATCGTTGGGGACGTCTGTAGGGCCATCGTTGGGGACATGCGTAGGGATGTCGTTGGGGACACCCGTAGGGCCATCATTGGGGACACCCATAGGGCCATCGTTGGGGACACCCATAGGGCCATCGTTGGGGACACCCTTCGGGCCATCATTGGGGACACCCGTAGGGCCATCGTTGGGGACATCCATAGGGCCATCATTGGGGACACCTGTAGGGCCATTGTTGGGGACACCCAAAGGGCCATCGTTGGGGACATCTGTAGGGCCATCGTTGGGGACACCCGTAGGGCCATCGTTGGGGACATCCGTAGGGCCATCGTTGGGGACACCCGTAGGAACGTCATTGGGGACATCCACAGGACCATCGTTGGGAACATCCGTAGGGACGTCGTTGGAGACACCCATAGGGCCATCACTGGGGACACCCGTAGGGCCATCGTTGGTGACACCCATAGGGCCATCGTTGGGGACGTCCGTAGGGACGTCGTTGGGGACACCCGTAGGGCCATCGTTGGGGACACCCATAGGGCCATCCATGGGGCCATCCATAGGGACGTCGTTGGGGACACCCGTAGGGCCATCGTTGGGGACACACATAGGGCCATCATTGGGGACATTGCGGGGCCTGGGTTGGGGGGGTCTGGGTGGGGCCAGGGGACGTCACCTGCACCGATGACCTCCTCGATTTTGACGCAGGCGACGTCGATCTCCTGGGCGAAGTCCCTCAGGGCCACCCCGGGGTCCTCGTAGGTCAGGGGGTCGATGTACAGCTTCCCCCCTGCCACCGGCACCGGCCATCACCCACTGTCACCCGGTGTCACCCGGCGTCACCCCCCCACCCCAGGGGACGCCAGCCCCACCCTCGCCACAGTTACAGGGGACGGTGACACTGGGATGCCACCGCCGGCACCATGGGGCCACCAAAACCATCCCTGAGGGTGTGGGGACATGGGGACAGGGCCATCATCACCGTCACTGTCACCCAAGGGACGTGAGGACACCGAGGGGGTCACCATGGGGGCATGGGGACACCAAAACCATCCCTGAGGACACAGGGACAGGGCCATCATCACCGTCACCATCACCCAAGGGACGTGGAGACACCGAGGGGGTCACCATGGAGGTGTGGGGACACCAAAACCATCCCCGGGGACACGGGGACACGGCCATCGTCACCGTCACCCAAGGGACGTGGGGACACCGAGGGGGTCACCATGGAGGTGTGGGGACACCAAAACCATCCCCGGGGACATGGGGACACGGGGACAGGGCCATCGTCACCGTCACCGTCACCCAAGGGATGTGGGGACACCGAGGGGGTCACCATGGGGACATGGGGTGACCCTGGGACGCCCCGGGTGACGCCGGGTGACGCCGCGCTCACCGTGCCCCGCTGGGCGGTGGCCGTGCCGCTCCGCCGCCTCCCTGTGCCGCTGGCTGTGGCGCCTGGGGGGGACACACACACGGTGAGTGCAGCCCCCCCGGGCCCCCCCCAAACCCCTGGGACCCTCCAAAACCCCCCAGGAGGCCCCCAAGCCCCCCCAAAACCCCCTTGGATCCCCCTGAACCCCCCAGGACCTCTCGGGACCCCCAAGGGACCCCCCCCAGGACACCACTGAGCCCCCCCAGGGACCCCCAAACCCCCCCAGAGGCCCCCCAGGGATCCCCCTGGCTCCCCACCAAGCCCCCCAGGGACCCCCAAACCCCCCCAGAACCCCCCCTGAGCACCCCCAGCCCCTCCCAAGCCCCCCAGGGACCCCCAAACCCCCCCAGAACCCCCCAGAGTCCCCACCAAGACCCCCAGGGACCCCCAAACCCCCCCAGAGGCCCCCCAGGGATCCCCCTGGCTCCCCACCAAGACCCCCAGGGACCCCCAAACCCCCCCAGAACCCTCCCCGAGCACCCCTGGCTCCTCCCAAGCCCCCCAGGGACCCCCAAACCCCCCAGAGTCCCCACCAAGACCCCCAGGGATCCCCAAACCCCCCAGAGACCCTCCAACCCCTCCCAAGCACCCCAGGGACCCCCAAAACCCTTCGGAACGCCCCCCCGGCCCCACCCAAGCCCCCCAGGGCCCCCCAAACCCCCCCAGCCCCCCTCACCTGAAGCAGAGCAGGGTCCCCGCGAGCAGCGCCAGCACCAGGAGCCCCCCCACGGCCGCAGCCCCCGCCACCAGCCCCCCGTGCTCCCCTCGGGACCCCTCTGCGGGCAGCCGGCGGCTGTCAGTGCCGGGGGTCCCGGTACGGGGGCGCGGGGGGTTTGGGGGGGGTCCCAGGGGGGTTATAACAGGGGATCGGGGGGCCCAGGGGGATCTTGGAGGGGTTATGGGGGTCCCAAGGGGTCAGGGGGGTCCCAGGGGGGGTCCTGGGGGGGTTATGGGGTCCCAGGGGGTCCCAGAGGCGTTACGGGGGGTCCAGGGGGTCAGGATGGTCCCAGGGTGGGTCCCAGAGGGGTTATGGGGGGTCCCAGAGGGGTTACGGGGTCCCAGGGCGTCAGGGGGATCAGGGGGGGTCCCAGAGCGGTCAGGGGGGTCCAGGGGGGGTCCCGGGGGGTCCAGGGGGGTCCCAGGTGGTCCCAAAGGGGTCAGGGGAGTCCTGGGGGGGGATCCTGGAGGGACCATGGGGGGTTCCCAGGGGGTCCCAGGGGCATTGTGGGGGTCAGGGGGGTCCCAGGGGACTGGGGGGGGGGCTCAGAAGACCGTGGGGGGGGATACTGCAGGGGGTGCCCAATATTTTGGGGGGCCCAGGGGAGTGTGTGGGTCCCAAGAGGGTTTTGGGGGGGCCTGGGAGGGGTTGGGGAGGAGTTTGGGGCTCCCAGGTGGTTTGGGGGGCGTTGGGGGGGGGTTGGAGGGGTCCTGGGGGATTGGGGGGTCCCGGGGAGGGTTGGGGGGGTTTGGGGGTGCAGGGGGGCTTGGGGGGGGCTCACCAGCGCCCTGGGTGGTGACGGCGGTCTCGGGGCCGAAGTCCCCGTAACCGGCTTCGGAGCGGGGCGCGGACCCGCACCCCGTAGAGCCCCCCCCGGCGCAGCCCCCCCCAGCTCCGCCCGCGGCGCCAGCACCTTCAGGAACATGGGGGGGCCCTCGCCCCCCCCCACCTGCGGGGGTCAGAGCCCCCCCCCCCTCGACCCAGGACCCCCCAATACCCCCCCCCAGCCCCCCCCAAGCTCCCCAGGGACCCCTGCTGTCCCTTGGGACCCCTCCAAGACCCCCCCCAGCACCCCCCAAATACCCCCTGAACCCCCCAAAAGCCCCCCCGGGTCCCCCCAGTGTCTCTTGGGACCCCCAAATGCCCCCCAGGACCCCCCCAAACGCCCCTCATGCCCTCCCAATGTCTCTTGGGACCCCCCCAAAACGCCCCCCAGGACCCCCCAAATGCCCCCCAGGACCCCCCAATGTCTCTTGGGACCCCCCAAATGCCCCCCAGGATTCCCCAAACGCCCCTGAGGGCCTCCCAGTGTCTCTTGGGACCCCCCAAATGCCCCGCAGGACCCCCCAAACACCCTCCAGGACCCCCCAATGTCCCTTGGGACCCCCCAAATGCCCCCAGGACTCCCCAAACGTCCCCCAGTGTCTCTTGGGACCCCTCAAACGCCCCCCCCAGGACTCCCCAGTGTCTCTTGGGACCCCCCCAAATGCCCCCAGGACTCCCCAAACGTCCCCCAGTGTCTCTTGGGACCCCCCCAAACGCCCCCCCAGGACTCCCCAGTGTCTCTTGGGACCCCCCCCAAACGCCCCCCAGGACCCCCCAATGTCCTTTGGGACCCCCCAAATGCCCCCCAGGACCCCCCAATGTCCCTTGGGACCCCCTCGATGCCCCCCGGCCCCCCTCACCTTCTCGTAGTACTTGACCTCGTAGTCAAGGACGTGGCTCCCTGGGGGGGCCGGGGGGGGCGTTGGCCACGACAGCGTCACCCCCGTGGGGGGACCCCCCGATCCGGACCACGTCGTACACCGGCAGCGGCACTGCGGGGGGGGACGGGGGACAGGGGGGTCACGGGGGTCCCAGGGGGGTCCCAGGGTGGGTGACAGGGTCCTGGGGGGCTCCTGGGGAGGCTTTGGGGTCCCAGAGAGGTTTAGGGGGTCCTGGGGTGGGTTAGGGTGGTCCCAGGGCAGGTTAGGAGGGTCCCAGGCTGTTTAGGGGGGGTCCAGGTCAGGTTTGGGGTCCCAGGGTGGTTTAGGGGGTCCCAGGGCAGATTAGGGGGGTCCCAGGGCGGCTTAGGGGGTCCCAGGTCAGGTTTGGGTGTCCCAGGGTGGGTTTGGGGGTCCCAGAGCATTTTAGGGGGCCGCAGGTCAGGTTTGGGTGTCCAGGTCAGGTTTGGGGTCCCAGGGTGGTTTAGGGGGGGTCCCAGGTCAGGTTTGGGGGTCCCAGGGTGGATTTGTGGATGTCCCAGGGTGGGTTTGGGGTCCCAGAGCATTTTAGGGGGTCCCAGGTGAGGTTTGGGGGTCCCAGGGTGGGTTTGGGGATGCCCCAGGGTGGGTTTGGGGTCCCAGAGCATTTTAGGGGGTCCCAGGTGAGGTTTGGGGGTCCCAGGGTGGGTTTGGGGGGGTCCCAGGTCAGCTTTGGGGGTCCCAGGTTGGTTTAGGGGGGGTCCCAGGTCAGGTTTGGGTGTCCCAGGGTGGGTTTGGGGGGGGTCCCAGGTCAGCTTTGGGGGTCCCAGGGTGGGTTTGGGGGTCCCAGAACATTTTAGGGGGTCCCAGGTCAGGTTTGGGTATCCCAGCGTGGGTTTGGGGGGTCCCAGGGTGGGTTTGGGGGGGGGGGCAAGTCAGCTTTGGGGGTCCCAGGGTGGGTTTGGGGGTCCCAAAGCATTTTAGGGGGTCCCAGGGTGGGTTTGGGTTGTCCCAGGGTGGGTTTGGGGGTCCCAGAACATTTTAGGGGGTCCCAGGTCAGGTTTGGGTATCCCAGCATGGTTTTGGGGGTCCCAGGGTGGGTTTGGGGGGGGGCCAAGTCAGCTTTGGGAGTCCCAGGGTGCGTTTGGGGGTCCCAGAACATTTTAGGGGGTCCAGGGTGGGTTTGGGGGTCCCAGAGCATTTTAGGGGGTCCCAGGTCAGGTTTGGGTGTCCCAGGTCAGGTTTGGGGGTCCCAGGGTGGGTTTGGGGGGGTCCCAGGTCAGCTTTGGGGGACCCAGGGTGGTTTAGGGGGGGTCCCAGGGTGGTTTTGGGGATGTCCCAGGGTGGGTTTGGGGGTCCCAGAACATTTTAGGGGGTCCCAGGTCAGCTTTGGGTGTCCCAGGGTGGGTTTGGGGATGTCCCAGGTCAGCTTTGGGGGTCCCAGGGTGGTTTTAGGGGGGTCCCAGGTCAGGTTTCGGGGTCCCAGGGTGGGTTTGGGGGTCCCAGAGCATTTTAGGGGGTCCCAGGGTGGGTTTGGGTGTCCCAGGGTGGGTTTGGGGGGGTCCCAGGTCAGCTTTGGGTGTCCCAGGGTGGGTTTGGGGGGGGGTCCCAGGTCAGCTTTGGGGGTCCCAGGGTGGTTTAGGGGGGGTCCCAGGTCAGGTTTCGGGGTCCCAGGGTGGGTTTGGGTGTCCCAGGGTGGGTTTGGGGGGGTCCCAGGTCAGCTTTGGGGGTCCCAGGGTGGTTTAGGGGGGTCCCAGGTCAGGTTTGGGGGTCCCAGGGTGGGTTTGGGGGGGTCCCAGGTCAGCTTTGGGTGTCCCAGGGTGGGTTTGGGGGGGGTCCCAGGTCAGCTTTGGGGGTCCCAGGGTGGTTTTGGGGGTCCGTGCCCCCCCCCCATCCTCTCACCGTCCTTGGTGGTGGTGACATTGACCTCCTCCCCGGGGGGCGGGTGGGGGCTGAGGTGGGAGACGCCGTTGCGGGCGGTGACGGTGAAGGTGTAGGTGACGTAGGGCCGAAGGCCGGTGACGGTGACGCCGTGGCCCCGCAGCCCGGCGGTGCCGGGGGAGAAGGCGAGGCGGGCGCAGGGGCCGCAGGGCGCCCGTTCGGGGCAGGCCCGGCACCCCACGGCGTAGGTCAGGTCGGAGCGACCCCCCACGTCTCGGGGGGTGCTCCACTCCAAACGCACCCCGGAGCCGTTCAGCCGGGCCACCACGCTGCGGGGGGCCGAGGGGGGGGCTGGGGGGGCAGAGCGGGGGTCAGCACCCATAGGGATGGGAGATTGGGGGGCTGGGGGCTGTAAACTGCCCCCCCCACCCCCCACCCCCCAAAACGATGGGTGCGGGTATCCGGGCACCCCCAACCCACCCACACCTGCGGACACAGGCGTCCGGGTGCCCCGTCCCCCAAAAATCCAGGGACCCGGGTGCCCGGGCACCCCATTACCCCCCACCCAAGGGACCCAGGCATCTGGGCACCCCATTTCCCAAAAATCCATGGACCCAGGTGTCTGGGCACCCCATTTCCCAAAAATCCATGGACCTGGGCATCCGGGCACCCCGTTACCCCCCACCCAAGGGATCCAAGCATCTGAGCACCCCGTTACAACCCCACCCAAGAGACCCAGGTGTCCGGGCACCCCCATCTCCCAAAAATCTATGGACCCAGGTGTCCGGGCACCCCATTACCCCCCACCCAAGGGACCCAGGCGCCCGGGCACCCCTGTCTCCCAAAAATCCATGGATCCAGGCACCCCGTCTCCCCCCACCCAAGGGACCCAGGCATCTGGGCACCCATTTCCCAAAAATCCATGGACCCAGGTGTCCGGGCACCCCATCTCCCCCCACCCAAGGGGCCCAGGTGTCTGGACACCCCTGTCTCCCAAAAATCCATGGATCCGGGCACCCCATCTCCCCCCACC
The DNA here is from genome assembly GCF_030463565.1 of Pelecanus crispus. Classification (NCBI taxonomy): domain Eukaryota; kingdom Metazoa; phylum Chordata; class Aves; order Pelecaniformes; family Pelecanidae; genus Pelecanus; species Pelecanus crispus. Next base: position 433,900 of record NC_134674.1, on the reverse strand, counting down.
CAAGGGACCCAGGTGTCCAGGCACCGCATCTCCCCCCACCCAAGGGACCCAGGCATCCAGGCACCCCGTCTCCCAAAAATCCATGGACCCAGGTGTCCGGGCACCCCGTCTCCCCCCACCCAAGGGACCCAGGCATCTGGGCACCCATTTCCCAAAAATCCATGGACCCAGGTGTCCGGGCACCCCATCTCCCCCCACCCAAGGGGCCCAGGTGTCTGGACACCCCTGTCTCCCAAAAATCCATGGATCCAGGCACCCCATCTCCCCACACCCAAGGGACCCAGGCATCTGGGCACCCATTTCCCAAAAACCCACGGACCCAGGTGTCTGGGCACCCCATTACCCCCCACCCAAGGGACCCATGCGCCTGGGCACCCCTGTCTCCCAAAAATCCATGGATCCAGGCACCCCATCTCCCCACACCCAAGGGACCCAAGCATCTGAGCACCTCATCTCCCCCCACCCAAGGGATCCAAGCATCTGGGCACCCCATCTCCCAAAAATCCATGGATCCAGGCACCCCGTCTCCCCCCCACCCAAGGGACCCAGGCGCCCGGGCACCCCATTTCCCAAAAATCCATGGACCCAGGTGTCTGAGCACCCCAACTCCCCCCACCCAAGGGACCCAGGCAGCCAGGCACCCCATTTCCCAAAAATCCATGGACCCAGGCATCCTGGCACCCCGTCTCCCCCCACCCAAGGGACCCAGGCATCCAGGCACCCCGTCTCCCAAAAATCCATGACCCAGGTGTCCCGGCACCCTGTTACCCCCCACCCAAGGGGCCCAGGTGTCCAGGCACCCCATTTCCCAAAAACCCACGGACCCAGGTGTCTGGGCACCCCATTACCCCCCACCCAAGGGACCCAGGCGCCCGGGCACCCCTGTCTCCCAAAAATCCATGGATCCAGGCACCCCGTCTCCCCCCACCCAAGGGACCCAGGCATCTGGGCACCCATTTCCCAAAAATCCATGGACCCAGGTGTCCGGGCACCCCATCTCCCCCCACCCAAGGGGCCCAGGTGTCTGGACACCCCTGTCTCCCAAAAATCCATGGATCCGGGCACCCCATCTCCCCCACCCAAGGGACCCAGGTGTCCAGGCACCGCATCTCCCCCCACCCAAGGGACCCAGGCATCCAGGCACCCCGTCTCCCAAAAATCCATGGACCCAGGTGTCCCGCACCCCGTTACCCCCCACCCAAGGGGCCCAGGTGTCCGGGCACCCCATTTCCCCCCACCCAAGGGGCCCAGGCATCCAGGCACCCCATTTCCCAAAAACCCACGGACCCAGGTGTCTGGGCACCCCATTACCCCCCACCCAAGGGACCCATGCGCCTGGGCACCCCTGTCTCCCAAAAATCCATGGATCCAGGCACCCCATCTCCCCCCACCCAAGGGACCCAGGCGCCCGGGCACCCCATTTCCCAAAAATCCATGGACCCAGGCATCCGGGCACCCCGTCTCCCCCCACCCATGGGCCCCGGTTCCCGAGCCCGCCGCCCCCACCCGCGGGTGCTGACCGGAGCAGCGCTGCGCGGGCCCCTCGCCGGGGGCGCGGTAGAAGCCGGGGCGGCAGGGGCAGGCGGCGGCGCCGGGGGCCAGGGCCTGGCTGAACTGGGGGCAGGGCTCGCACCGCCCCCCCCCCGCCTCCGCCTTGAAGGTTTCGGGGGTGCAGGCTGGGGGGGGAGGGGAGGGGAAAGGGGGGGTGACACGGGGACCCCCGCCTCCGCCGAGCTGCCTGCCCCTGCCCCGCTGCGCCCCACGGCACCCCCAGCCCTGCCCCATGGCACCCCATGGCACCCCCCCAGCCCCACAGCACCCACAGCACCCCCAATCCTTCCTCATTGCACCCCCAATCCTGCCCCACAGCACCCCATGGCACCCCCCCCAGCACCCCCCTCAGCCCCACAGCACCCCCAACCCTTCCCCATTGCACCCCATGGCACCCCCAGCCCCACTGTGCACCCCATTGCACCCCCCCAGCCCCATTGCACCCTATGGCACCCCCAATCCTTCCCCACGGCACCCCCCAGCCCCCATGGCACCCCATGGCACCTCCAATCCTTCCCCATGGCACCCCATGGCACCCCCAATCCTTCCCCATTGCATCCCCCAGCCCCATGGCACCCCATGGCACCCCCAATCCTTCCCCACGGCACCCCCCCAGCCCCATGGCACCCCCAATCCTTCCCCATGGCACCCCATGGCACCCCCAATCCTTCCCCATTGCACCCCCCCAGCCCCATGGCACCCCATGGCACCCCCCAATCCTTCCCCACGGCACCCCCCCAGCCCCATGGCACCCCCAATCCTTCCCCATTGCATCCCCCCAGCCCCATTGCACCCCATGGCACCCCCAATCCTTCCCCACGGCACCCCCCCAGCCCCATGGCACCTCCAATCCTTCCCCATGGCACCCCATGGCACCCCCAATCCTTCCCCATTGCACCCCCCCAGCCCCATGGCACCCCATGGCACCCCCAATCCTTCCCCACGGCACCCCCCCAGCCCCATGGCACCCCCAATCCTTCCCCATTGCATCCCCCCAGCCCCATTGCACCCCATGGCACCCCCAATCCTTCCCCACGGCACCCCCCCAGCCCCATGGCACCTCCAATCCTTCCCCACGGCACCCCATGGCACCCCCAATCCTTCCCCATTGCACCCCCCCAGCCCCATGGCACCCCATGGCACCCCCAATCCTTCCCCACGGCACCCCCCCAGCCCCATGGCACCCCCAATCCTTCCCCATGGCACCCCATGGCACCTCCAATCCTTCCCCATTGCACCCCCCCAGCCCCATGGCACCCCATGGCACCCCCCAATCCTTCCCCACGGCACCCCCCCAGCCCCATGGCACCCCCAATCCTTCCCCATGGCACCCCATGGCACCCCCAATCCTTCCCCATTGCACCCCCCCAGCCCCATGGCACCCCCATGGCACCCCCAATCCTTCCCCCCGGCACCCCCCCAGCCCCATGGCACCCCAATCCTTCCCCATTGCATCCCCCCAGCCCCATTGCACCCCATGGCACCCCCAATCCTTCCCCACGGCACCCCCCCAGCCCCATGGCACCCCCAATCCTTCCCCATGGCACCCCATGGCACCCCCCAATCCTTCCCCATTGCACCCCCCCAGCCCCATGGCACCCCATGGCACCCCCAATCCTTCCCCACGGCACCCCCCCAGCCCCATGGCACCCCCAATCCTTCCCCATGGCACCCCATGGCACCCCCAATCCTTCCCCATTGCACCCCCACAGCCCCATGGCACCCCATGGCACCTCCAATCCTTCCCCACGGCACCCCCCCCAGCCCCATGGCACCCCCAATCCTTCCCCATTGCATCCCCCCAGCCCCATGGCACCCCATGGCACCCCCAATCCTTCCCCACGGCACCCCCCCAGCCCCATGGCACCCCCAATCCTTCCCCATGGCACCCCCAATCCTTCCCCATTGCACCCCCACAGCCCCATGGCACCCCATGGCACCTCCAATCCTTCCCCACGGCACCCCCCCAGCCCCATGGCACCCCCAATCCTTCCCCATGGCACCCCATGGCACCCCCAATCCTTCCCCATTGCACCCCCACAGCCCCATGGCACCCCATGGCACCTCCAATCCTTCCCCACGGCACCCCCCCCAGCCCCATGGCACCCCCAATCCTTCCCCATTGCATCCCCCCAGCCCCATGGCACCCCATGGCACCCCCAATCCTTCCCCACGGCACCCCCCCAGCCCCATGGCACCCCCAATCCTTCCCCATGGCACCCCCAATCCTTCCCCATTGCACCCCCACAGCCCCATGGCACCCCATGGCACCTCCAATCCTTCCCCACGGCACCCCCCCAGCCCCATGGCACCCCCAATCCTTCCCCATGGCACCCCATGGCACCCCCAATCCTTCCCCATTGCATCCCCCCAGCCCCATGGCACCCCATGGCACCTCCAATCCTTCCCCACGGCACCCCCCCAGCCCCATGGCACCCCCAATCCTTCCCCATGGCACCCCATGGCACCCCCAATCCTTCCCCATTGCACCCCCCCAGCCCCATGGCACCCCATGGCACCTCCAATCCTTCCCCACGGCACCCCCCCAGCCCCATGGCACCCCCCAATCCTGCCCCATTGCACCCCCAATCCTTCCCCATTGCACCCCCCGGCACCCCCAATCCTTCCCCACGGCACCCCCCCAGCGCCACGGCACCCCCAATCCTTCCCCACGGCACCCCCCCAGCCCCACGGCACCCCCCAACTCACCGCGACAGCCCAGCCCCGCGTCGGGCTCCCTGCCGGGGCCGCAGACGCAGCCCTGGGCGGGGGGCTCGGCCCAGCGCCCGTCCTCCCGGCAGTACATGACGGGCGCGCCGGCGCCCACGGGCACGGCCCCGTCCAGGCAGCGCCCGGCCACCGCCGCCACCAGCTCCCGCGGCACGGTGGCGGGGAAGCGCGCCAGGCGCGCCGTCACCTCGGGGCAGCGCTGGAAGTACAGGCGGACGGAGAGCAGCGCCATGCAGGCCCCCAAATCTTGGAAAGCCAAATAAAAACCGGCGCGGCTCAGCGGGCCCAACCGCAACGTTTTGCGGTTCACCCGGCCCCGCCGGCCGCCCGCCGCCGCCGCCGCTCGCCGGCCGGCGCGAGAGGTGCTCGGCCGCCACCGTGTCCACCTTGACGTAGGGGTTCTCCATCCAGGGCGGCGACAGCGCCGTCGCCGTGTCGGCGTCGGCCTCGTGGTAAAAGACGTTGAAGGTTTCTTTGCAGGGGCGGGGGGAGGGCGGGGCGGGGCTGCGGCGGGGGCGGGGGGCGGCGGGACCCTCGGCGGGGCCGTT
>NC_134674.1:403133-428871 GCF_030463565.1 Pelecanus crispus | reverse complement strand
CTGTCCCCCGCCTGTGTCCCCCCCCACTTTTGTCCCCCTGTACCCTCGCCTGTGTCCCCCGGTTGTGCCCCTCGGTTGTTCCCCCGCCTGTGTCCCCTTGTCTCCCCGGTTCCTCCGCCGTTACCCCCAATGGACACCCACCCACCCGCTCCCGTGTCCCCCCCCTCACCCCTCCATGTCCCCCCGTGTCCCCCCCACATCCCCCCTCACCCCCCCATGCCCCCCCGTGTCACCCCGTCCCCCCCGTCCCCTCCTCACCCCCCGTCTCCCCCCATGTCCCCCCCTTCACCACTCCATGTCCCCCCCCCGTGTATCCCCGTGTCCCCCCCATAACCCCCATGCCCCCCCTCACCCCTTCATGTCCCCCCCCCACCCCTCCACGTCCCCCACCGTGTCCCCCCCTGTCCCCCTGGGTCCCCCCCCTCACCCCTCCACGTCCCCCCCTCACCCCCCCATGTCCCCCCCCGTGTCTCCCCTGTCCCCCCCCGTCCCCCCTCACCCCTCCCATGCCCCCCATGTCCCCCTCGTCCCCCCCCATGCCCCCCCGTGTGTCGCCCGTGTGTCCCCGTGTCCCCCCATGCCCCCCCTTACTCCCCCATGTCCCCCCCCGTGTCTCCCCCGTCCCCCCCCACCCCCCCCGTGTCCCCCCCCAACCCCCCCGTCCCCCCATGTCCCCCCTCACCCCTCCGTGTCCCCCCCCGTGTCCCCCTCACCCCCCGTGTCCCACCTCAGCCCCCCCTCACCCCCCATGCCCCCCCATGTCCCCCCTCACTCCTCCCGTGGCCCCCCCGTCCCCCCCCTCACCCCCCCGTCCCCCCTCACCCCCCATGCCCCCCCGTGTCCCCCCCTCACCCCCCATGCCCCCCCATGTCCCCCCCATGCCCCCCCGTGTCCCCCCCTCACCCCCTATGCCCCCCCATGTCCCCCCGTGTCCCCCCCATGTCCCCCCTCACCCCCCCGTGTCCCCCCTCACCCCCCCATGCCCCTCCATGTCCCCCCGTGTCCCCCCCCATGCCCCGCCATGTCCCCCCCCGTGTCCCCCCCTCACCCCCTATGCCCCCCCCATGTCCCCCCGTGTCCCGCCCATGTCCCCCCTCACCCCCCCGTGTCCCCACTCACCCCCCATGCCCCCCCATGCCCCCCGTGTCCCCCCTCACCCCCCCATGCCCCCCCATGTCCCCCCGTGTCCCCCCCCATGCCCCCCCTCACCCCCCCGTCCCCCCATGCCCCCCCCATGTCCCCCCATGCCCCCCCGTGTCCCCCCCATGTCCCCCCTCACCCCCCCATGTCCCCCCGTGTCCCCCCCCCATGCCCCCCCATGCCCCCCCGTCCCCCCCTCACCCCCCCTCACCCCCATGCCCCCCCATGCCCCCCGTGTCCCCCCTCACCCCCCCATGCCCCCCCATGTCCCCCCGTGTCCCCCCCATGTCCCCCCTCACCCCCCCGTGTCCCCCCCATGTCCCCCCGTGTCCCCCCTCACCCCCCCCGTCCCCCCATGCCCCCCCCATGCCCCTCCATGTCCCCCCATGTCCCCCCCCGTCCCCCCATGCCCCCCCGTGTCCCCCCCCATGTCCCCCCATGCCCCCCCATGTCCCCCCGTGTCCCCCCCCATGCCCCCCCCATGCCCCCCCGTCCCCCCCCTCACCCCCCCTCACCCCCCATGCCCCCCCATGCCCCCCCGTGTCCCCCCTCACCCCCCCTCACCCCCCATGCCCCCCCCGTCCCCCCCCTCACCCCCCCTCACCCCCCACATTGCCCCCCCCCGTCCCCCCCCTCACCCCCCCTCACCCCCCATGCCCCCCCCATGCCCCCCCGTCCCCCCCCTCACCCCCCTCACCCCCCCATGCCCCCCCGTCCCCCCCCTCACCCCCCCTCACCCCCCATGCCCCCCCATGCCCCCCCGTGTCCCCCCCGTGCCGTGGGGGGGGGGGGGGCTCCCTCCCACCCGGGCCCAGCGGCGCCGCCTCCATCTTGTGCCGCCGCCGCCGCCGCCGCGACACCGACCGGCCCCGGGACAGGCCCCGGTAACGACCCCCGCCCCCCGCCCCGGCACCCCCGGGGGCACCCGCCCCCCCCCGCCCCCCCACACCCCTTTTTGGGGGGCTCTCAGCCCCCCCCCCCCCCCCGTTCCGGGCCTGTCAGGGGATCGGCCCCCCCCCCCCCCCAGTGCACAGGGGGGGGCCCTGTGGGGCTGACGACCCCCACCCCCCCCCCAATTCCCCTGGGGGGGTCCCCCCCCTTCAAATGCCCCCCCCCCCCGCGCCCCCCAAATCCCCCCCGGGACCCCTAAAGTGCCCTGGGACCCCCCCCAAAGCGCAACACCCCGCCACTACCCCCCCCCAACCCCCAAAATGTCCCCCCCCCCCCCCCGACACCCCAACTTGGACACCCCCCCCCCAAAATGCCACCACCCCCCCCCCCGAGAGACCCCCTCCCCCCCTCCCGGGTGCCCCCCAAGTGCGGCTGCGATGGGGGGGGGGGCTGACCCCGGGGGTTGGGGGTCGGGGTGTTTTGGGGGGCAGCGGTTGTGCGGGGGCGACGTGGGGGGCACGGCCGCGTGTCGGTGCGGGCGGCTGCGTGTCCGGGCGTGGGCGTGTGTGTGCGCGCACGGGGGGGGGTGTGCGGGGTGTCCGGGTGTCCATGTGCGGTGGTGCGGCCGGGTGTCAAGTGGCCGTGTGCGGTTGTGCGCGTGTGTGTCGTGTCCGAGTGCGGTTGTGCGTGTGTCGTGTCCCCGGGCGGTTGTGCGCCCGTGGGCGGTTGTGCGTGTGTCGTGTCCGAGTGTGGTTGTGCATGTGTCATGTCCGTGTGCGGTTGTGCGCGTGTGTCGTGTCCAGGTGCGGTTGTGCGTGTGTCAAGTCCGTGGGCAGTTGTGCGTGTGTCGTGTCCGTGGGCGGTTGTGCGCCCGTGGGCGGTTGTGCGTGTGTCGTGTCCGAGTGCAGTTGTGCGCGTGTGTCGTGTCCGAGTGTGGTTGTGCATGTGTCATGTCCGTGTGCGGTTGTGCGCGTGTGTGTCGTGTCCGAGTGCGGTTGTGCGTGTGTCGTGTCCGTGGGCGGTTGTGCGCCCGTGGGCGGTTGTGCGTGTGTCGTGTCCGAGTGCGGTTGTGCGCGTGTGTCGTGTCCGAGTGTGGTTGTGCATGTGTCATGTCCGTGTGCGGTTGTGCGCGTGTGTGTCGTGTCCGAGTGCGGTTGTGCGTGTGTCGTGTCCCCGGGCGGTTGTGCGCCCGTGGGCGGTTGTGCGTGTGTCGTGTCCGAGTGCGGTTGTGCGCGTGTGTCGTGTCCGAGTGTGGTTGTGCATGTGTCATGTCCGTGTGCGGTTGTGCGCGTGTGTGTCGTGTCCGAGTGCGGTTGTGCGTGTGTCGTGTCCCCGGGCGGTTGTGCGCCCGTGGGCGGTTGTGTGTGTGTCGTGTCCGAGTGCGGTTGTGCGCGTGTGTCGTGTCCGAGTGTGGTTGTGCATGTGTCATGTCCGTGTGCGGTTGTGCGCGTGTGTGTCGTGTCCGAGTGCGGTTGTGCGTGTGTCGTGTCCCCGGGCGGTTGTGCGCCCGTGGGCGGTTGTGCGTGTGTCGTGTCCGAGTGCGGTTGTGCGCGTGTGTCGTGTCCGAGTGTGGTTGTGCATGTGTCATGTCCGTGTGCGGTTGTGCGCGTGTGTCGTGTCCAGGTGCGGTTGTGCGTGTGTCATGTCCGTGTGCGGTTGTGCGCGTGTGTGTCGTGTCCGAGTGCGGTTGTGCGTGTGTCGTGTCCCCGGGCGGTTGTGCGCCCGTGGGCGGTTGTGCGTGTGTCGTGTCCGAGTGCAGTTGTGCGCGTGTGTCGTGTCCGAGTGTGGTTGTGCATGTGTCATGTCCGTGTGCGGTTGTGCGCGTGTGTGTCGTGTCCGTGGGCGGTTGTGCGTGTGTCGTGTCCCCGGGCGGTTGTGCGCCCGTGGGCGGTTGTGCGTGTGTCGTGTCCGAGTGCGGTTGTGCGCGTGTGTCGTGTCCGAATGTGGTTGTGCATGTGTCATGTCCGTGTGTGGTTGTGCGCGTGTGTCGTGTCCAAGTGCGGTTGTGCGTGTGTCATGTCCGTGTGCGGTTGTGCGCGTGTGTGTCGTGTCCGAGTGCGGTTGTGCGTGTGTCGTGTCCCCGGGCGGTTGTGCGCCCGTGGGCGGTTGTGCGTGTGTCTTGTCCGAGTGCAGTTGTGCGCGTGTGTCGTGTCCGAGTGTGGTTGTGCATGTGTCATGTCCGTGTGCGGTTGTGCGCGTGTGTGTCGTGTCCGTGGGCGGTTGTGCGTGTGTCGTGTCTGTGGGCGGTTGTGCGCCCGTGGGCGGTTGTGCGTGTGTCGTGTCCGAGTGCAGTTGTGCGCGTGTGTCGTGTCCGAGTGTGGTTGTGCATGTGTCATGTCCGTGTGCGGTTTGTGCGCGTGTGTGTCGTGTCCGAGTGCGGTTGTGCGTGTGTCGTGTCCCCGGGCGGTTGTGCGCCCGTGGGCGGTTGTGCGTGTGTCGTGTCCGAGTGCAGTTGTGCGTGTGTGTCGTGTCCGAGTGTGGTTGTGCATGTGTCATGTCCGTGTGCGGTTGTGCGCGTGTGTTGTGTCCAGGTGCGGTTGTGCGTGTGTCAAGTCCGTGGGCGGTTGTGCGTGTGTCGTGTCCGAGTGCGGTTGTGCGCCCGTGGGTGGTTGTGCGTGTGTCGTGTCCGAGTGTGGTTGTGCATGTGTCATGTCCGTGTGCGGTTGTGCGCGTGTGTCGTGTCCAGGTGCAGTTGTGCGTGTGTCAAGTCCGTGGGCGGTTGTGCGTGTGTCGTGTCCGTGGGCGGTTGTGCGCCCGTGGGGCGGTTGTGCGTGTGTCGTGTCTGAGTGCGGTTGTGCGCGTGTGTCGTGTCCAGGTGCAGTTGTGCGTGTGTCAAGTCCGTGTGCGGTTGTGCGTGTGTCAAGTCCGTGTGCGGTTGTGCGTGTGTCGCATCCGTGTGCGGTTGTGTGTGTGTGGTGTTCATGTGCAGTTGTGCGTGTGTCGTGTCCGAGTGCAGTTGTGCGCCCGTGGGCAGTTGTGTGTGTGTCGTGTCCGTGTGCGGTGGGGTGTGTGTGGTGTTCGCGTGCAGTTATGTGTGTGTCTTGTCTGTGTGCGGTTGTGCGCCCGTGGGCAGTTGTGCGGCCCTGTGTCAAGTGTCTGTGTGCAGTTGTGCGTGTCGTGTCCGAGTGCGGTTGTGCGTGTGTCGTGTCCATGTGTGGTTGTGCGTGTGTCATGTCCGTGTGCAGTTGTTCGTGTGTGTCGTGTCCGAGTGTGTTTGTGCATGTGTCGTGTCCGTGTGCAGTTGTGCATGTGTCGTGTCCGAGTGCGGTTGTGCGCCCGTGGGTGGTTGTGTGTGTGTCGTGTCCGTGTGCGGTGGGGTGTGTGTGGTGTTCATGTGTGGTTGTGCGCGTGTGTCGTGTCCGTGTGCGGTGGTGTGTGTGTGGTGTTCATGTGTGGTTGTGCGCGTGTGTCGTGTCCAAGTGCAGTTGTGCGTGTGTCATGTCCGTGTGCGGTTGTGTACCCATGGGCGGTTGTGTGTGTGTCGTGTCCGTGTGCGGTGGGGTGTGTGTGGTGTTCATGTGCGGTTGTGCGCGTGTGTCGTGTCTGAGTGCGGTTGTGCACGTGTGTCGTGTCCGAGTGCGGTTGTGCGCCCGTGGGCGGTTGTGTGTGGTGTTCATCTGCGGTTGTGCGCCCGTGGGCAGTTGTGTGTGTGTCGTGTCCGTGTGCAGTTGTGTACCCGTGTGCGGTGTGTTGTGTGTGTGTGGCGTTTGCGGTTGTGCGTGTGTCGTGTCCGCGTGCGGTTGTGCGCCCGTGGGCGGTTGTGCGTGTGTCGTGTCCGTGTGCGGTTGTGTACCCATGTGCAGTTTTGTGTTCATGTGCGGTTGTGTGTGTGTGGCATTTGTGTGCGGTTGTGCACCCATATGTGGTGTTGTGTGTGTGTGTGTGTGGCGTTCGTGTGCGGTTGTGTGTGTGTCGTCTCCGTGTGCGGTTGTGCGCCTGTGTGCGGTTGTGTGTGTGTGGCGTTCGTGTGCGGTTGTCTGCGTGTGTCGTGTCCGTGTGCGGTTGTGCGCCCGTGTGAGGTGTTGTGTGAGTGTCGTGTCCGTGTGCGGTTGTGCACAACACACGCAACACTGCACTCGGGCGCACAACCGCACACGGACACGACACACACACAACCATTCACGGGCGCACAACCGCACACGAACACCACACACACACAACACCGCACACGGGCGCACAACCGCACACGGACACGACACGCACACAACCGCACACGAACGCCACACACACACAACACTGCCGTGTGTGTGGTGTTCATGTGTGTTTGTGCACCCGTGCGCGGTAGGGGGTGTGTGTGTGTGGGTGTGTGTGTTCGTGTGCGGTTGTGTGTGTGTGTGTCGTGTTGTGTGCAGTTGTGTGCCCGTGTGCGGTTGTGTGTGTTGTGTCCGTGTGCGGTTGTGCGCCCGTGTGTGGTGCGTGCATGCGCGGTTGTGTGTTTGTGTGTGGTCTTCATGTGTGGTTGTGCACCCGTGTGCGGTTGTGTGTGTGTGTGTGTCGTGCCTGTGCAGTCCGTGCGTGGTTATGAGCGTGTCACGTCCCTGTGCGGTTGTGTATCTGCGTGCTGTTGTGTGTTGTGTTGTGTGTGGTTGTGCATCTGCCTGTGATCGTGAGCGTCGTGCCCATGCACGGTTGTATGTCCGTGTGTGATTGCGAGTTGTGCGTGTGGTTGTATGTGCCAAGTGTCCACGTCTGGTTGTGCATCTGCACGGTGTCATGTGTGGGTCGTGCGTCCACGTGTGGTTGTGTGTTGGGTCCGTGTGCGATTGAGCATCCATGTGTGATCGTGAGGGTCATATGTATGTGTGTGTTTGTGCATCTGTGTGCGCTTGTGAGTGTCGCGTGTCCGTGTGTGACTGTGCATCTGCCTGTCGTTGTCTATGTTAAGCACCCGTGTGCAGTTGTGTGTCCGCGTGCGGTTGTGTCACGCGTCCATGTGCGGCTGTGCCTCTGCGTGCGGTCGTGTCGTGTGTCCGTATGCGGTTGCGCGTCTGCGTGTGCTTGTGTGTCGTGTCCGTCTGTGGTTGTGCGTCCCTATGTGGTTGTGTCATGTGTCCATGTGCGGTTGTGTGTCTGCGCGTGGTTGCGTGTGTCAAGTCTCTGCGTGCGGTTGTGCGTCCACGTCCGATTGTGAGTGTCATGTGTCCACGTGCGTTTGCGCGTCCATGTGTTTTGCGTGTTGTGTCACGTTGTGCACACGTGTGAGGGGCGTCGGGGTGCGGGTGTGAGTGCCGCTTGTACCGTTGCGTGCGTGTCAGTCTCCTGGCACAGGCATGACACACGCGTGTGCGATGGTTGCGCGCTGCGTGCACGCGGGGTGTGTGCACGCGGGGTGTGTGCACGCAGTTGTCTGTGTTCAGGTGCTGTGCGCCTGTAGCGTGCGTGTGCGCATGTGTGTGCTGGGCGCGCGCGTGGCCTGTGTGTGTGCGTGGTGGTTGCGTGTGTATGCACACGCACATGCAAACACGAGGTACGTTTGCTCCGGGCAGGGTGTTTGGGTGCGCTGCGGGTGTTGCGTGCGTTGTGTACGTGCACACATGTGCTGTGCGGGTGTTGTGCAGGTTGTGGACGTGCACGTGCTCTGTGCGTGTGCTGCGCGTGTTGTGTCCGTGCACGGACTGTGCTGGGGGTGTGCACAGGCTGCGGGTGTCGCGTGTGTTGTGTACGCGCTGTTGCGTGTGGTGCAGTTGTTGCGTGCGTTGTCTATGTGCGTGCTCTGGGTGTGCGCGCTCCGGGTGTTAGCGTGTGTTGCACACGTGCACGCGCCGTCTATGCGCGTGCGGCACAGGCGTTGCGCGTGTCGCGTGCACGCGCAGCCTGTGCCCGGTGTGCGCGTGCTGTAGGTGGCATGTGTGTGTTTTCTACGTGCATGGACTGTGCGCGCTGCGGTTGTTGCGTGTGTTGTGTCCCTGCTGGCACGTCCGGTGCGGGTGTCCCGCGTTGTCTACGAGCACGCGCTCCGCCTACGCGCGTGCGCTGCGTCACACGTGTTGCGTGTGCGCGCAGCCTGTGCGCGTGCTGTAGGTGTCGTACGTGTTGCGTATGTGGTGTTGCGTGCGGTGCGGGTGTTGCGGGTGTTGCATGTGCGCGCGTGCTCTGCGCGTGCCGCGGGTGTTGCACGCGTGCACGCGCTGCGGGTGTTGTGTATGTGTGCAGACCGTGTGCTGGGAGAGGTGTTCACACGTAGCACGGGTGTCGCGTGCAGTGCGGGTGTTGCGCACGGTGCGTGTGCTGCGCGGGTGTTGCGTGTGTGCGGGGCCTGTGCGCGTCGGTGCGCACCCCCCGCGTCGCATGTTACACCCGCGCGCCCGCCGGGCTCCGCCTGTGCCCCCACCCCCTGGGTGTCCGTGTCCCCACCGCCACCGGTCACACCCCCGCTTTCCGCCTGTACAGGCGTGGGACCTGGACACGCGTGGGACCTGGACACGCGTGGGACTGTCCCCTGCGTCACCCCTCGCCTGCAGGCCGGGGGTTGTCGCCAGCCCCGGGCACGCACGCTCGGGTGACGCGGTGACACAGGTGTCACCCGTGTCCGCCTGTGCGTGTCACCCACCTGACCCCACCCTCACACCCTGTCCCCCCCCCCCCAGCCTCCTCTGCAGCCGCCTGTTCCTTTAACAACACCCCGACGCAAGGGCTTGTGGTAGGAAGGGGGCCTCGTGACATCACTCCCAGCCCAGCCAATGAGCATCCAGGTGAGCCCTGACGTCCGCATTCCCCGCTCTCCCATTGGCCCGCGGGGGGTGTGACATGGGGCGGGGTCCCCCTTTTGCTCTGCTCCCTCATTGGCTGCAGGTGAAAGGTCTTTCCCCTGGCAGGACCTTGGGGGGGGGGAGGGGGAGGGGTGTTGGGGGGGGAGGGGTGTTGGGGGGGGGGTTGTTTCCATGGCAACAGTTGGGTGACATCTTCACACCCCCCTCCATCACCACGGTGTCCTCCATCACCGGGGCTGCCACCGCCTGTTGCCTCTCGGTGACGGTGACGTCCCCGTCATCGCCGGATGGAGGTTGTCAGGCGGCTCCGGTGGTACTTTTTTTGGGGGGGGGTGGGGGGTGGGGGGGGTAAAAGAAGAGGTGGGGAGGGGTTGGGGGGTCCCCCTGGGTGACACTTGGGGTCCCCCTCCCCGGTCACCCCTTAGGGGAAGGGAGATGGGGGGGGGTGGTGGTGGTGGGGGTGTCCGGGTGTTTCCTCGCGGGGTTGTTCCGGTTGACGGAGGGTTTCCGGGGTGCGTGAGGGGGTGTGGATGGGGAGGGGGTGTGCATGGGGGGGAGGGGGTTGCATGGGGGGCCCCCCCGCTCCACCTGTACCCCCCTGTTCCCCCCCCACGTCCCTGTAGGCCTCCGGCTGTAGCTGCTGCGTCAGGTTGTTCCCCCACACCCCCCCGCCCCTTTGACCCCACCCCCGCTGTCATCGGTTGTACCCAGGGTGTCCCCTGCCCCGCGTCACCTCCTGGCCGACTGTACCCCACCCCCGCTGTGTCCCCTCCCCACAACCTGCTCGGCACAACCCCCCTCGCCCCCGCGTCAATCGCTGCCTCCCCCCGCAACCGTACGCGCCCCCCCCCCCCCCCTTGTGTCTGCCTGTGCGGGACACGTACACCTTTGTGATATCACTCTGACGACTGATGACATCATAGTGTAGCTGACACGCACCCCCCCCTACCCTGCACCCCTGACGACATCACACCCGCACACCCCAGGACAGCTTTTCCCGGCTGTACCCATCGCCGTGGGGCACGGTTGGCTCCCCCCCCCCACCAGTGACATCACGCCTGTCTCCTCTGCGGTGACGGTGACACCGTACTGTACGTCGCGTCCGCTGTCCCAACCTCCACAGCATTCCCATGACATCACGTGTCCCGTGTCACACGGTACCCAGAGACGCACACCCCCGCCACCATTTTGTCACCCGCCACCATTTTGTCACCCGCTGTCATTTTGTCACCCACTACCATTTTGTCACCCGCTGCCATTTTGTCACCTGCCGTCATTTTGTCACCCGCCACCATTTTGTCACCCACCACCATTTTGTCACCCGCTACCATTTTGTCCCCCACTGCCACTTGTCCCCTGCTTCCATTTTGTCACCCGCTAACACTTTGTCAACCTCTTTCACTTTGTCACCCACCGCCATTTTGTCACCCGCTGACACTTTGTCCCCTGCTTCCATTTTGTCACCCTCTATTTTGTCACCCGCTGACACTTTGTCGACCTCTTCCATTTTGTCACCCGCTGACACTTTGTCCCCTGCTTCCATTTCGTCACCGTCTATTTTGTCACCCACTGACACTTTGTCAGCCTCTCCCATTTTGTCGCTCACTACCATTTTGTCACCCACTGCCATTTTGTCACCCCCACGCACACGCATCGTACCACCAGACTGTGACCCCCCCCGCCATTGCCTCCAACTGTAGCTTCCCCCTCCACGACGACCGACTGTTCCCAGCACAACTGGAGGCAGGAGCCTGGACTGAGGTGCCTCTGCCTGTCCCTGCCTCGCTACAGCCGCGCCTGGCTGGCGCGGTGATTGCGTGCTGGAGTTGGGTCCTACCTCGCCCGCTCGCGACTGTAGGGTGACGTGGTTGGCACGGACCCTCAGGCAGCCTCCAGGAACCGCAAGTGGCCTGCCAGGTGTACCGGGGCACCGCTCTGCCTGTACCTGCCTTGCTTTAGTGCCGCTCCGACTGTAGCTGGCTTACACCTCCTTCCCATCCCTGCCTGGCAAGGGTCCTGCCTTCTGCCTGTTGCTGTCTGACAACAATTGTGCGGCTGGGTGTTGCCCAAGCACCCCAGCTCCCCTGCCCAGCCGCCATCCCAGGTACCCCCGTGTCCAGGTGTTCCTGCCTGTCCTTGAGGACCCCCGTGTCCAGGTGTTCTGCCTGTCCCTGAGGACCCCTGTGTCCAGGTGTTCCTGCCTGTCCCGACCTCAGCACTCTGAGGACCCCCATGTCCAGGTGTTCCTGCCTATCCCCCCAGCACCCTGGGTACCCCCGTGTCCGGGTGTTCCTTCCCGCACCTCAGCACCCCGGGTACCCCCGTGTCTGGGTGTTCCTGTCTGCCCCCACCTCAGCACGCTGGGTACCCCCGTGTCCGGGTGTTCCTGCCCGCACCTCAGCACCCCAGGTACCCCCATGTCCGGGTGTTCCTGCCTGTCCCCCCCAGCACCCTGGGTACCCCCGTGTCCGGGTGTACTGACCCCCGCTCCGTTCCCCTTCCCCACAGGAGGCCCTGCCGGTTGTGACCCCCCACCGAGGACCCCCGGAGCAGCAACACCTAGTCCATGAGGCCTCCGCTCACAGGTAGGGGGCACCCCGTGCCGTCGCCGTGGCAACCCTGCCCCGACAACCCCCCCATCGCCATGGCAACCGGCCTGATCTAGAACCCCCTGTCGCCATGGCAACCCATGCGCTCTAGAACAACCCCCCCATCACCGTGGCAACAGGCTGGATCCTGCCCCACGGCGCTGTGGGGTGATGCTGGGGGGGGCAGATCCTGCCCCACGGCGCTGTGGGGTGATGCTGTGGGCCCGGATCCTGCCCCACGGCGCTGTGGGGTGATCCTGGGGGGCCCAGATCCTGCCCCACGGCGCTGTGGGGTGATCCTGGGGGGCCCAGATCCTGCCCCACAGCGCTATGGGGTGACGCTGGGGGCCCAGATCCTGCCCCACAGCAGTGTGGGGTGATGCTGGGGGCCCAGATCCTGCCCCACGGCGCTGTGGGGTGACGCTGGGGGCCCAGATCCTGCCCCACGGCGCTGTGGGGTGACGCTGGGGGCCCAGATCCGGCCCCACAGCGCTATGGGGTGATCCTGGGGGGCCAGGTCCTGCCCCACAGCGCTGTGGGGTGACGCTGGGGGGCCAGGTCCTGCCCCACAGCGCTATGGGGTGATGCTGGGGGCCCAGATCCTGCCCCACAGCGCTATGGGGTGATGCTGGGGGGCCAGATCCTGCCCCACGGCGCTGTGGGGTGATGCTGGGGGCCCAGATCCTGCCCCACAGCGCTGTGGGGTGATGCTGGGGGGCCAGGTCCTGCCCCACAGCGCTGTGGGGTGATGCTGGGGGCCCAGATCCTGCCCCACGGCGCTGTGGGGTGACGCTGGGGGCCCAGATCCTGCCCCACAGCGCTGTGGGGTGACGCTGGGGGGCCAGGTCCTGCCCCACGGCGCTATGGGGTGACGCTGGGGGCCCAGGTCCTGCCCCACAGCAGTGTGGGGTGATGCTGGGGGCCCAGGTCCTGCCCCACGGCGCTGTGGGGTGACGCTGGGGGCCCAGATCCTGCCCCACGGCGCTGTGGGGTGACGCTGGGGGCCCAGATCCTGCCCCACGGCGCTGTGGGGTGACGCTGGGGGGCCAGATCCTGCCCCACAGCGCTGTGGGGTGACGCTGGGGGCCCAGATCCTGCCCCACAGCAGTGTGGGGTGATGCTGGGGGCCCAGATCCTGCCCCACGGCGCTATGGGGTGATGCTGGGGGCCCAGATCCTGCCCCACAGCGCTGTGGGGTGACGCTGGGGGCCCAGATCCTGCCCCATGGCGCTGTGGGGTGACGCTGGGGGCCCAGGTCCTGCCCCACAGCAGTGTGGGGTGATGCTGGGGGCCCAGGTCCTGCCCCACAGCGCTGTGGGGTGACGCTGGGGGGCCAGGTCCTGCCCCACAGCGCTGTGGGGTGACGCTGGGGGCCCAGGTCCTGCCCCACAGCAGTGTGGGGTGATGCTGGGGGCCCAGGTCCTGCCCCACAGCGCTGTGGGGTGACGCTGGGGGGCCAGATCCTGCCCCACAGCGCTGTGGGGTGATCCTGGGGGGCCAGGTCCTGCCCCACGGCGCTGTGGGGTGACGCTGGGGGGCCAGGTCCTGCCCCACAGCGCTGTGGGGTGACGCTGTGGGGCCGCAGGATTCCAGGATCCCGATCCCCCGGTGCTGTGGGGCGCGGGAGCCGGATCCTGCAGGTGTGGGGGGGGAAGAATCGGGGCAGGGGGGCGCGGGGGGGGGCTGTGTGGGGCCCGGATCCGGCATCGCCGTGGGGCGCCGTGGGGCGGGGGGGGGCCGGATCCTGGCCCGGGCGGCGACGCTGGCCCCGATCCCGGGTGGGCGATCGGCCAAGGCGGCTTCGGCTCCTCCGACGAGCCGGGGCCTGGCGGGGGGGGGGGGGAAGGATCCGGCCGCTGCGCACATCCGGGATCTCCCGGGATCCGGGGGGGGCCGCACCCTGCACCAGGTAGAGCCAGGCCCCCCCCTCCCCCCCAAACCCCCCCCCCAAATTCCCCTCCCCCCCCGCACTGGATCCCGGGGGATCCCGACGGCCGGGGGTGGATCCCGGGGGCGGGGGGAAGCTGGGCTGAGGGGGGGATCCCATGGGATGAGGGGCGGGGGGGGGGGGCGGGGGGGATCCCAGCTGCGGCCGGGGCGGGGTGGGGGGGGAGATCCCTGCCCAGATGGGAGCTGGGATCTGCCAGGATCTGTGGGGCTGGAAGCTGGGATCTCGCGGGACGCGTGGGGCTGGATCCCAGCTGCGACGGAGTTGGGATCGCTTGGGATCTGTGGGGCTGGAGCTGGGATCTGCCAGGATCTGTGGGGCTGGAGCTGGGATCTCGCGGGACGCGTGGGGCTGGATCCCAGCTGCGACGGAGTTGGGATCTCCTGGGATCTGTGGGGCTGGAGCTGGGATCTGCCAGGATCTGTGGGGCTGGAGCTGGGATCTCGCGGGACGCGTGGGGCTGGATCCCAGCTGCGACGGAGTTGGGATCGCTTGGGATCTGTGGGGCTGGAGCTGGGATCTCATGGGACGTGTGGGGCTGGATCCCAGCTGCGACGGAGTTGGGATCTCCTGGGATCTGTGGGGCTGAGCTGGGCTGGAGCTGGGATCTGCCGGGATCTGTGGGGCTGGAGCTGAGCTGGGCTGGAGCTGGGATCTGCCGGGATCTGTGGGGCTGGATCCCAGCTGCAACAGAGTTGGGATATCCTGGGATCTGTGGGGCTGGGGCTGAGCTGGGCTGGAGCTGGGATCTCCTGGGATCTGTGGGGCTGGATCCCAGCTGGGATGGAGCTGGGATCTCATGGGATCTGTGGAGCTGGAGCTGAGCTAGGCTGGAGCTGGGATCTCGTGGGATCTGTGGGGCTGGAGCTGAGCTGGGCTGGAGCTGGGATCTCGTGGGATCTGTGGGGCTGGAGCTGAACTGGGATGGAGCTGGGATCTCGTGGGATCTGTGGGGCTGGAGCTGAGCTGGGCTGGAGCTGGGATCTGCCGGGATCTAGGGGGCTGGGGCTGAGCTGGGTTGAAGGTGGGATCTCCTGGGATCTGTGGGGCTGGATCCCAGCTGGGATGGAGCCGGGGTGTCCCAGGATCTGTGGGGCTGGATATAGGTGGGGCTGGGGCTGGGATCTCGTGGGATCTGTGGGGCTGGAGCTGAACTGGGCTGGAGCTGGGATCTGCCAGGATCTGTGGGGCTGGATCCCAGCTGGGATGGAGCTGGGATCTCACGGGATCTGTGGGGCTGGATATAGATGGGGATAGGTTTGGGATCTCCTGGGATCTGGGACGTTGGCAGAGATGGAGCTGGGATCTGCCGGGATCTGTGGGGCTGGAGCTGAACTGGGATGGAGCCGGGATCTCTTGGCATCTGTGGGGCTGGATCCCAGCTGGGATCAAACTGGGATCCCCCAGGATCTGTGGGGCTGGATCTCAACTGGGATGGGATATGGGATAACCTGGGATCTGTGGGGCCGGATATTGGTGGAGACGGAGCTGGGATCTCTTGGGGTCTGGGTGGCTGGATCTCAACTGGGATGGATCTGGGATCTCCCAAGATCTATGGGGCTGGAGCTGAGCTGGGCTGGAGCTGGGATCTCCCGGGATCTGTGGGGCTGGGTGTAGGTGGGGCTGGAGCTGGGATCTACTGGGATCTGGGGGGGCCCCGGGTGGTCACGGGAGTGGGTTTGGGATCCCCGAGGATCCGGGGGGGGGGGGATGGGGATCTGGTTGTTGCCTGCAATGGAGCTGGGATCTGCCGGATTCCGTGGGGCTGGCTCTCGGCCGTGGCAGCGCTGGGATCTCGGGGGGATCCCTTCCCATGGCCCTCGGGGAGATCCCGTGATCTTGGGGGGGGATCCCTTCACCCTTGGGGGGATCCCATGACCCCTTGGGGGATCCCTTGACCCCAGGACCCCTTGACCCAAGGGGGATCCCCTGACCCTTGGGGGGATCCCATGACCCCTTGGGGGGATCCCATGACCTTGGGGGGAACCCCTGACCCTTGGGGGGATCCCCGGATCTTGGGGGATCCCTTGACCCCAGGATCCTTTGGCCCAGGGGGGATCCCATGACCGTGGGGGGGATCCCCTGACCCTTGGGGGGATCCCATGACCCCTTGGGGGATCCCTTGACCCCAGGATCCTTTGGCCCAAGGGGGATCCCATGACCATGGGGGGGATCCCCTGATCTCGGGGGATCCCTTGACCCAAGGGGGGATCCCATGACCCCTTGGGGGGGATCCCCTGATCTCGGGGGATCCCTTGACCCCAGGATCCTTTGGCCCAAGGGGGATCCCCTGACCGTGGGGGGGATCCCATGACCCCTTGGGGGGATCCCATGACCCCTTGGGGGACCCCAGGATCCTTTGGCCCAAGGGGGATCCCCTGACCGTGGGGGGGATCCCATGACCCCTTGGGGGGATCCCCTGATCTTGGGGGACCCCAGGATCCTTTGGCCCAAGGGGGATCCCATGACTCTGGGGGGGATCCCATGATCTCGGGGGGATCCTGTGATCTTGGGGGGACCCCTTGATCCCAGGATCCTCTGACCCAAGGGGGATCCCATGACCCCTTGGGGGGGGATCCCATGACCTCGGGGGGACCCCTTGACCCCAGGATCCTTTGGCCCAAGGGGGATCCCATGACCCCTTGGGGGGGAATCCCATGATCTTGGGGGATCCTTTGACCCCTGGGGGGATCCCCTGACCCTTGGGGGGATCCCATGACCCATTGGGGGGATCCCTTGACCCCAGGATCCTTTGACCCAAGGGGGATCCCATGACCCTGGGGGGGATCCCATGATCTTGGGGGGATCCCTTGACCCCAGGATCCTTTGACCCAAAGGGGATCCCGTGACCCCTTGGGGGGGGATCCCGTGACCCCTTGGGGGGATCCCCTGATGTTGGGAGGGGGTCCCTGACCCCTTGGGGGGGGTCCCTGACCCCTTGGGGGGGATCCCCTGACCTCGGGGGATCCCTTGACCCCGGGAGCCACCCCAGATCCCCGGAGGTGCTGTGGGGCAGAGCAGGGAATGCTGGGAAGGGGGGGGGGGCTCGTTAAGAGGGAGCCAGTAACGAGCTGGGGGGGATCCCAGGGGTGTGGGGGCAGGTTAGGGGGCAGGAGAGGGGTGCTGGGGGGTGTGGGGCAGGTTAGGGGGCAGGAGGGGGATCCCAGGAGTGTGGGGCAGGTTAGGGGGCAGGAGAGGGGTGCTGGGGGGTGTGGGGCAGGTTAGGGGGCAGGAGGGGGATCCCAGGAGTGTGGGGCAGGTTGGGGGGCAGGAGAGGGGTGCCGGGGGGTGTGGGGCAGGTTGGGGGGCAGGAGGGGGATCCCAGGAGTGTGGGGCAGGTTGGGGGGCAGGAGAGGGGTGCTGGGGGGTGTGGGGCAGGTTAGGGGGCAGGAGGGGGATCCCAGGAGTGTGGGGCAGGTTGGGGGGCAGGAGAGGGGTGCTGGGGGGTGTGGGGCAGGTTGGGGGGCAGGAGGGGGATCCCAGGAGTGTGGGGCAGGTTGGGGGGCAGGAGAGGGGTGCTGGGGGGTGTGGGGCAGGTTGGGGGGCAGGAGGGGGATCCCGGGGGTGTGGGGCAGGTTGGGGGGCGGGGGGGGGTGCCGGGGGGTGTGGGGCAGGTTGGGGGGCAGGAGGGGGGTGCTGGGGGGTATGGGGCAGGTTGGGGGACAGGAGGGGGATCCCAGGAGTGTGGGGCAGGTTGGGGGGCAGGAGGGGGATCCCAGGGGTGTGGGGCAGGTTGGGGGGCAGGAGGGGGGTCCCAGGAGTGTGGGGCAGGTTGGGGGGCGGGGGGGTGCTGGAGGGTGTGGGGCAGGTTGGGGGGCGGGGGGGGGGGGCTAGTGGGGTTGGGGGGCAGGCTCTGGGCTGGCTGTGGGTGCCGCCGTGGGGCAGCCCTGGGGATGGAGGTACTGTGGGTCACCCCGTGGGGCAGCCCCACTGCCATAGGTCACGCTACGGGTCACGCCGTGGGTCAGGCCGCGGGGGGACACCGTGGGTCGGGCCGCGGGGGGACGCGGTGGGGCGGGCTGCGGGGGTCACTGTGGGTCACGCCATGGGGCAGCCTCGGGGTTGGGGGGCGATGCCGGGGGCGATGCCGTGGGTCGCGCCGTGGGTCGCGCCGTGGGTCGCGGCGCCGCGGCTCCCGCAGCCATTTTAGCCGCCGGCCGAGGAGGCCCCGACGCAAAATGGCTCCTTGGTGCTGCGGGGAGGGGGGGGAGCGAGAGCCGTGGCGTGCCGTGGGGCTGGGACGCCGTGGGGCAGGGACCCTCAGCCCCACGGCACGGGGCGGGGGAACCCTGCCCCACGGCACAGGCGGACCCCCAGCCCCACGGCGTGGCGATGGCCTGCCCCACAGCATGGGGGGCAGCAGGTAGCCGTGGGGCGGGGGGGGGGGGGGGGATGTCAGTGGATCTGTGGGGCTGGGGGAGCCCAATCCATGGGGCTGGGGGCCCCCATTGTGTGGGGCTGATGGACCCCTAAACTGTGGGGCTAAGGGGCCCTGAATTGTGGGGCTGGGGGACCCCTAAAGTGTGGGGCTGGGGACCCTGATCCATGGGGCTGATCTGTGGGGCTGGGGGACCCTGATATGTGGGGCTGGGGGGGGTAGACGGTGTGGGGCTGGGGATCCCCATGCAGTGGGGCTGGCTGGGCCATGGGGACCCCCAAGCACCCACAGAAAGGACCCAGGCCAGCCCCATAGAATGGACCCAGGTCAGTTAGCCCCATAGAATGGACCCACATATCCGAGCACCCCACAGAAGGGACCCAGGCATCCGGCCAGCCCCATAGAGTGCACCCAGGCATCCGGCCAGCCCCATAGCGAGCACGCAAGCCTCCAGCCAGCCCCATAGAGTGGACCCAGGCATCTGGCCAGCCCCATAGCGAGCACCCAGGCATCCAGTGAGCCCCATAGCGAGCACCCAGGCATCCGGCCAGCCCCATAGAGTGCACCCAGGCATCTGGCCAGCCCCATAGCAAGCACCCAAGCCTCCAGCCAGCCCCATAGAGTGGACCCAGGCATCCGGCCAGCCCCATAGCGAGCACCCAAGCCTCCAGCCAGCCCCATAGCGAGCACCCAGGCATCCAGCCAGCCCCATAGAGTGCACCCAGGCATCTGGCCAGCCCCATAGCGAGCACCCAAGCATCCGGCCAGCCCCCATAGAGTGCACCCAGGCATCCGGCCAGCCCCATAGCGAGCACCCAGGCATCTGGCCAGCCCCATAGTGAGCACCCAAGCGTCCGGCCCAGCCCCCATAGCGAGCACCCAGGCATCCAGCCAGCCCCATAGAGTGCACCCAGGCATCCGGCCAGCCCCATAGCGAGCACCCAGGCATCTGGCCAGCCCCATAGTGAGCACCCAAGCGTCCGGCCAGCCCCATAGCGAGCACCCAGGCATCCAGCCAGCCCCATAGAGTGCACCCAGGCATCCGGCCAGCCCCATAGAGTGCACCCAGGCATCCGGCCAGCCCCATAGCGAGCACCCAGGCATCCAGCCAGCCCCATAGAGTGGACCCAGGCATCTGGCCAGCCCCATAGTGAGCACCCAGGCATCCAGTGAGCCCCATAGCGAGCACCCAGGCATCTGGCCAGCCCCATAGTGAGCACCCAAGCGTCCGGCCAGCCCCATAGCGAGCACCCAGGCATCCAGCCAGCCCCATAGCGAGGAGCCAGGCATCCAGCCAGCCCCACGGTGAGCACCCAAGCATCCCCCCCCCCCGTTCCATCCCCCTGCTGACCCCCCTCCCCGCCCCATATCCCGCAGGTGGGCGCCGCGGGGATGGCTCCGGTCGTGGAGGTGTCGGACGCCGGGCATTGCCGTTCGCTATTGGTGGAATTAAACGAGCAGCGCTTGAGGGGCCAATTCTGCGACGTCACCATCATCGCCGAGGACACCAAATTCCGCGCCCATAAAAACGTCTTGGCCGCCTCCAGCCCTTTCTTCAAACGAGCTTTGGCCGAGGAACCCGCCTGCCCCCGCTCCCGCCCAAGTTTTGGAGCTTCCCGGCGTCCAAGCCGGCGTTTTTTCCGACGTCCTCAACTTCATCTACAACTCCCGGCTGGCCGTGCCGTCGCAAGCGGCCGCCCGCGAGTTGGGCGCCGTCGGCCGGCGTTTGGGCATCCCGTGCCTGCAAGGCTTGGAAGCCGGACCCGCCAAGGAGATGAACGGTTCTTGGAACCCGCCGGCCACGGGCGATCCCCCGCTCGCCCGCCGCCCCCCGGTCGATTTAACCTGCCCGCCCCGAGCCAGCGAAACGCCGGCCGTCGCCGAACCGGCCACGCCGCCGCCGCCGCCGCCCCCGCTGCGCTGCGGGTTGTGCGGCCGGGGTTTCGGCACGGCGGCCGCCCTGGGGCTGCACGCCAAGCTGCACCGCGGGCGCCGGGGCCTGGCCTGCCGCCACTGCGGCAAGAGCTTCATCCACGTCAAGCGGCTGCAAACCCACGAGGTCCTCTGCAAGGACGGCCGGCGCGAGGCCGAAGCCGCCGCCCCGCCGCCGCCGCCGCCCGCCGCCGCCGAAGCAAGGCAAGAAAGCGTTGCTCTTGCGGCACCGGGCCTTGGAGCTGATCCCCGAGCAGGAACCGGTGGTGAAGGTGGTGGACGGGCACGTGGTCTACCTGTGCGGCGTTTGCCAGCGCTCCTACATGACGCTCTCCAGCCTCAAGCGGCACGCCAACGTCCACTCCTGGCGACGCAAGTACCCGTGCCGCTACTGCGACAAGGTCTTCGCCTTGGCCGAGTACCGCACCAAGCACGAGGTCTGGCACACCGGCGAGCGCCGGTACCAGTGCATTTTTTGTTGGGAGACCTTCGTCACCTACTACAACCTCAAGACGCACCAGAAGGCTTTTCACGGCATCAACCCGGGCCTCATCTCCTCCGAGAAGACGCCCAACGGCGGCTACAAGCCCAAACTCAACGCCCTCAAGCTCTACCGGCTCTTGCCCATGCGGGCGCACAAGCGTCCCTACAAGACCTACAGCCAAGGCTTGGTGGCCGACGGGCTCCTCTTGCCGGCCGCCAACGCGGTCGAGCCGGCGGCGCCCGTCGGCGCCTTCCCCTCGCCCCGACCCGAACCGGCGTCGGTCATCGCTTATGGGCGACCCTCGGCGTCGGTCATCGTCCATAGCGGGGCGGCGGCCGCGTCGGTCATCGCCTACAACGGGAGGGCGGGGGAAGCGGCGGCGGCGCCGGCGGCGGTGCCGGCGGCGGCGGCGGCGCGGCCGATGAAGAAGCAGGTGCTGCGGGATTACATCGAGGCGCAGCGAGCGGCCGGCGGCGACGCGCCGGTGGGGGACGGCGGGACGGCGCCCGCCGCGCAAACCGTCGCCCGCCGCCGCCGGCGCCGCCGCTCCCGCCGCCGCCGCCCGCCGGCCGTACCATGACCTACGTCGCCAAACCGGCGTACGTGGGGGCGGCGGGGGAGAACCGGGCGGCCCCGCTTTGCCAAATCACCGTCCGCATCGGCGAGGAGGCCATCGTCAAGCGGCGCATCTCCGAGACCGACCTGCGCCTGGAGACGGCCGGCACCGGCACCGGCACCGCCGCTTCCCCCGCCGCGCACCGTCGCGCCGCCGCCGCCGCCGCCGCCTGTTCCCGCCGGAGCGGCGAGGACGACAGCGACGCCGAGGACCGCCTTTGGCGCCCGTATTACACCTACAAACCCAAGCGGAAGACAACCGGCGGCGGCGGCGGCGGCGCTACAACCGGCGGCGGCGCTACAACCGGCGGCGGCGCGGCCGGCGCCGTCAAGGCCAAGAAATCGCGTTGGCGCCGCAAGTTGCGCTCGCTGCGGTGGGCGGCGGGCGACGGCGAGGAAGGCGACGGCGAGGCGCAGGCGGGGGACGGGCACCGGCGGCGGGATTGGCAACACCCTTGCCGGGTGTGCGGGAAAACTTTCACGGCTTTGCGGAAATTGCGGAAACACCAACGGGGACACGAGGGGGCCGGCGGGCGGGGGAGGCGGGGTGGCTACAACCGGACCCGCGCCCCCCCGGGTGGGGCGGCGGCCGTCTCTGCGCTTCGCCTGTAGCCGCTGCGCCAAGGTGTGCAAGACGGCGGCGGCCCTCAGCCGCCACGCCAAGCGGCATCAGGCGGAGACGCCGGCGGCGTCGCCCGCGTCGCCGCCGACTGTCATCGCCTACACCCCGCCGGCGGCGGGGGTGAAGGAGGAAGGGCGAGGGGACAAGGGGGGCGTCCCCGCTCCCGCCCCGCCGCCTGACGGCGTCACCGCCCCCGCCGCCTGTTGCGGGCGACGAGCGGGTGACGGCGCGGGGCGACGAGCGGGTGACGCGGGGCGACGAGCGGGTGACGCGGGGCGGCGAGCGGGGTGACGGCGCGGGGCGACGAGGCGGGGGCGACGCCGGTTGACGCGGGGGGCGACGCCGGTTGACGGGGGGGTGTCCCCGGCGCCGGGTCCCAGCGGGGGTTACCCGGTGCAGGAACAACCTTTGGCTCTACTGAGGCGGGGGGGGGGGTGGGGAGGCGGGGGGGGCGGGGGGGCAGCCCAGGGGGGGACCCCCCCGCCCCGCCCCCGCCCCCGCCCCGGGGTTCGCCCTCCCCTACGGCCCCCGGCTGGTGGCCGCCTAACCCTACCCCTTCCCCCTCCCCCTGGCCCTCAGCGTGGTGCTCCCCGAAAGCGAGGGGTTCCTGGGGGGGCGGGGGAGGGGGCGTCGCCCCTCCCCCCCCCCCCCGCCGTCCCCCCCACTTTCGGGTTCCCCGGCGGGGGAGGGGAGCGACCCCCGGAAAGCTGGGGGGGGGACTTGAGGGAGGAGGAAGGCGGGGGGGTGGTGGGGGGGGTCCTGCCCCATAGAGGGGCCCCATAAGTGTGGGGGGGGTGGCCCCCATAAGTGGGGGGTGCCCCCATAAGTGGGGGGGGCCCCATAAGTGGGGGGCGGGCCCATAAGTGGGGGGAGCCCCGTAGAATGTGGGGGCAGGGGCCCTGCAGGAGGTTTGGGGACCCCATAGGAGGTGGGGGGGGGGGTCCTGCCCCATAGAGGGGCCCCATAAGTGGGGGGCAGGCCCATAAGTGTGGGGAGCCCCGTAGAATGTGGGGGCAGGGGCCCTGCAGGAGGTTTGGGGACCCCATAGGAGGTGGGGGGGGGTCCTGCCCCATAGAGGGGCCCCATAAGTGGGGGGCGGGCCCCATAAGTGTGGGGAGCCCCATAGAATGTGGGGGGAGGAGCCCTACAGGAGGTTTCGGGACCCATAGGAGAAGGGGGGGGGTCCTGCCCCATAGGAGGGGGGGCAGAGCATGTGGGGGGCCCCATACGACATGGGGGGGGGCCCTGCCCCATAGAGAGAAGTGGGGGGGGGGTGGCATAGGAGTTGGGGGGCCCATAGGAGATGGGGGGGGGCCCTGCCCCATAGGGGGGAGATGGGGGGGGACGATAGGATATGGGGGGCCCCAGCCCCATAGGGGAAGTGGGGGGGGCCCATAGGAAGTAGTGGGGGGGGCCCCCTACCCCATAGATGAAATTGGGGGGGGGGGGGGGCTTCTGCCCCATAGGAGATGGGGGGGGCCCATGGGGACCCCTCTCCCCCATGGGGGACACTGGGGGGGACCCCCCCGGGACTTGGGGGCAGAGGGGGGTGCCCCCCCCCCATGCCATGGGGCCAGGATCGGGGGGGGGGGGGGGCAGGGACCAGTATAGGGCTGGGGGGGGGCAATGGGGGTCTCCCAGTCACCCCAAACTGGGGGGGGGCACGGGATGGGGTCTGGGGCCCCTCCCCAGTATAGGGGGGACCCCCTGGCCCCCCCTAAACCATGGGGGCCCCCCCCAAAACCATGGGGACCCCCCCCAGTATCGTACGACCCCCTGGGGCCCCCCAAAACCATGGGGGCACCCCCCAGTATTGGGGTCCCCCCAATATATTGGGGGCCCCCCCAGTATAGGGACCCCCCCCAGTATCGTAGGACCCCCTGGGCCCCCCCCCAAAATCATGGGGGCCCCCCCAAAAAACATGGGGACCCCCCCAGTAACATAGGAACCCCCGGGGCTCCCCCAAAACCATGGGGACCCCCCCAGTATTGGGGACCCCCCCAGTAACATAGGAACCCCCCGGGGCTCCCCCAAAACCATGGGGACCCCCCCAGTATTGGGGACCCCCCCAGTAACATAGGAACCCCCGAGGCCCCCCCAAACCCCTGGGGGACCCCCCCAGTATTGGGCCCCCCCCCCCAGTATTGTAGGACCCCCCTGGGCCCCCCCCCAAAAACCATCGGGACCCCCCCCCAGTTTTGGGGGCCCCCCCCAATTTTGGGGACCCCCCAGTATCATAGGACCCCCTCGGGCCCCCCCCAAAATCATGGGGACCCCCCCCCAGTTTTGGGGACCCCCTGGGCCCCCCCAAAACCATTGCCCCCCCCCCAGGGGCCCCCCAAATCTGGGCCTCCCCCCCCCCCCTTTTGCAGGATTTTGCACCCCCAAACGCCCCTCCCCCCCCCCCCCCGGGCCCCCCCAACAATCAGGGCCCCTCCCCCACCGAACTGGGGGGCCCCCACCCCTCCCCCCCCCCCGGGGCCCCCCAAAATCCCCTCCCCCCCCCCCTTGGCACCTTACGGCATCGCAGCGACATTCCAGCCCCCCCGGGCGAGGGGCGGCCGCGGGCCAAAACCCCCGTGCGAGGAGAATCCTCGTGCAAGGAGCGGCCTCGTGCAAGGAGAGGCCTCGTGCGAGGCGTGAGCGTGCGGGGAGGGCACTTGTGCAAGGAGAATCCTCGTGCGAGGAGAATCCTCGTGCAAGGAGCGGCCTCGTGCAAGGAGAGGCCTTGTGCGAGGGCGTGAGCGTGCAGGGAGGGCACTTGTGCGAGGAGAATCCTTGTGCGAGGAGAATCCTCGTGCGAGGAGCGGCCTCGTGCAAGGCGTGAGCGTGCAGGGAGGGCACTTGTGCGAGGAGAATCCTTGTGCGAGGAGAATCCTCGTGCGAGGAGCGGCCTCGTGCAAGGCGTGAGCGTGCAGGGAGGGCACTTGTGCGAGGAGCGGCCTCGTGCGAGGCGTGAGCGTGCAGGGAGGGCACTTGTGCAAGGAGCGGCCTCGTGTGAGGAGAGGCCTCGTGCAAGGAGCGGCCTCGTGCGAGGCGTGAGCGTGTGAGCAGGACCCTGGTGCAAGGAGGGCACTTGTGCGAGGAGAATCCTCGTGCAAGGAGCGGCCTCGTGCAAGGCATGAGCGTGCAGGGAGGGCACTTGTGCGAGGAGCGGCCTCGTGCAAGGAGAGGCCTCGTGCAAGGAGAGGCCTCATGCGAGGCGTGAGCGTGTGAGCAGGACCCTGGTGCAGGGAGGGCACTTGTGCGAGGAGAATCCTCGTGCAAGGAGCGGCCTCGTGCAAGGCGTGAGCGTGCAGGGAGGGCACTTGTGCGAGGAGCGGCCTCGTGCAAGGAGAGGCCTCGTGCAAGGAGCAGCCTCGTGCGAGGTGTGAGCGTGCAAGCAGGACCCTGGTGCAAGGAGGGCACTTGTGTGAGGAGAATCCTCGTGCGAGGAGCAGCCTCATGCGAGGCGTGAGCGTGCGATGAGGGCACTTGTGTGGGGAGGACACTTGTGCAAGGAGGACCCTTGTGCGAGGGGCGGCCTCATGTGAGGAGAACCCACGTGCGAGGAGGGCACTTGTGCGGGGAGAAGCCTCGTGCGAGGGGCGGCTGTGGGCGAGAGCCCTCGTGCGAGGCGTGAGCGTGTGAGCAAGACCCTGGTGCGGGGAGGGCACTTGTGCGAGGAGCGGCCTCGTGTGAGGAGAACCCACGTGCGGGGCGTGAGCGTGCGAGCAGAGCCCTTGTGCGGGGAGGACGCTTGTGTGAGCAGAACCCTTGTGAGAGGAGGACCCTGGTGCGAGGAGCGGCCTCGTGTGAGGCGTGAGTGTGTGAGCAGGACCCTGGTGCGAGGAGGGCACTTGTGCGAGGAGAACCCTCGTGCGGGGAGGACCCTTGTGCGAGGAGCGGCCTCGTGCAAGGATAACCCCCCGTGTGAGAACCCCCGTGCGAGGCGTGAGCGTGTGAGTAGAACCTTTGTGCAAGGAGAACCTCGTGCAAGGAGCGGCCTCGTGCGAGGAGAACCCTCGTGTGAGAAGCATCCTCGTGCGAGGCGTGACTGAGCAAATACCCAGCCTCGTGCGAGGCGTGGGGTGCGTGCGTGCAAGGGCCGGGTGCGGGGTAGACCCTCGTGCGATGCACGACTGTGCAGGGAACACCCTTGTGCGATGCACGCCCAGGCAAGGTAGAGCCTCGTGCAACGACCGTCCTCGTGCAACGCACGCCTGCGCAAAAATGGATCCTCGTGCGCCATCGCACGGCCCCGCCGCCCGCTCCCCCCCGCCCCGTGCCCCCGTGCAAGCCTCGCACGAGCGCGCCTGGCGGGCACCGCCCTCCTCGTGCCACGCCCACGCCACGCCCTCGTCCCCGTGCAAGGCCCCGCTCCCACCCCCCGTGCAAGGCCCCCCTCTTTATGCAATGCACCCCCGCGTCCCCGTGCGAGGCCCAGCCTT